>NW_026891105.1:0-118014 GCF_015708825.2 Lethenteron reissneri
ATAAAAAAATATATATTTGGTCACGTTTCAGGCAATGGCTCTTCTTCATGGCACGTGGACTAAAGACAGCGGTTTTTCTTTTAAACCTCGTTGAGCCACATCCTTTGCATAGTTTTGTTTTTCCAAATCTTATTTTATACAAATTTGTTTGTTCTAATCGTCTAAATGTAACTAACATCGGCACATCATTTGTATCGATTGTAAATAATGCGATTCTTACACGTGTAGTGGGTTCGAATTAGGTGCACACACACGCAGCTTGGAGGCAACACTATTTATTAAACGGTGAGTAATATAACACTATACATGAGGTGGTGACCACCTTCCTCAACTCACTAACACTCTGGAACACGACACAGAGGGGACCAGGCAGGCGACGGGCTGCCTGGTCAAAGGACGACGACCCGGGACTTGAGGACCGATGATGTCTTCACTTCGGAGTTCAACAGCCTCGCTCTGTGTTCACACCACGCTTATATCTGCTCTGGGGTTGCCGGCTCTCTCCAGGCCACGCCTCCCTGCCCAGGCCACGCCTCCCTTCCCCCACCTCTGGGAAAGTCCGGGTCCCTCCACCACGTGACCCCCTAGGCACCCCCTTGGGGCCCCCAGCCCTCGTACGGGCCGACACAGCAGTGACGTCCTATGTCACTACACTAGTGACAAACTTGCATGTTCTGTTTACGTGACAACACTAACTAGTTGGCCATATCGGGTGGTGGCGGGTTTCAACGACACATTTATATATTTAAGCGATTTAACACAAAAAAACTTCTAATATGGACATTATAATAAACCATGCTTACATTCAGATGATTATTCAAGGTTCTCGGCAGAAATTAAAATAAAAACACTCGTTTTCAAGTAGCACCCCGCTCAACACGATTGTCCTTAAATATATTTATTAAACAAAGTCAGTAAAATTTCGATTTAAAGCTTTCGTGACTGCAGGGATTCATCTTCTTGGTTCTTTCGGTAAAGTCACGTAGAAGGGAAGTAATAAAATAATAAATAGCTCGTGTGCTGTTTCATTCAGACTCTGTCGCCCTCGACGGACCTGGTTTTCACCTGAGGACGGCTGCTTGCGTTGTGGCCGAACGTACGTGAGAATTTGTTTATTATGTTTTATTTTTATTATTTTATTACTTCCCTTCTACGTGACTTTACCGAAAGAACAGAAGATGAAAAGTCAGTAAAGTATAAACTTGCACATCTTAGTCTAAATCAAGCTCGAGATCACCAGTTTTGATATTTCGGCTGTATGTCGCTTTATAATCCTCTAAACTTGCAGCAGTTTAG
Source organism: Lethenteron reissneri (assembly GCF_015708825.2). Taxonomy (NCBI): domain Eukaryota; kingdom Metazoa; phylum Chordata; class Hyperoartia; order Petromyzontiformes; family Petromyzontidae; genus Lethenteron; species Lethenteron reissneri. The sequence continues at coordinate 1,297 of NW_026891105.1, forward strand.
AGGACTTTGGGAGGCGAATATTAGCAAATTAACACTTATCACGAGTTATGCATGGAGATGCACATCCTTATTCAAACGGAAGTGTACAATTATGCAGTGAGATGTGCATACTTATTATGTTGCGAGATATGCAGATTGTTAATGTAAAATTTAACAATTGAATGCAAAGTCCATGATAGGCCAGTCGAGAACAAATGATTGGATGCTAGAGCGAAGTTATAAGGGGCTTAAATCAGACCTCAAGGTCATTTCGAGAGGGATTTTACTGAGGATAGACGTTCGACTTTATCCAAAGTCCAGCTTGCCGTTTGACCCTCTATTTTTCATCAGCCAACTTCCCTCCAGTCCACGCGCATCCGCCAATGCTGCCCGTGCTGCCGTTTCACCGATGGGATGTGCAGCAACGTTGGCCAGCGTCAACCTCACAATGTACTCGGGTAACAACTCCACGTGATGAAGGCACGTGATGAAGGCACGCACACACCACGTGATGAAGGCACGTGATGAAGGCACGCACACCACATGGGAGAGCTGCCCTCCAGTGGGCGGTGATGGAACTACAGGATACCGATTTAAAATGTCAACACTGCGGGCGACGTTTCAGGCAATAGCCCATCTTCACAGCACACACAGATAGGCCCAGTGTGGTAGTAGAGTGGCATTTGTCCTCTCGAACCGGCTAGCAAGAGCACGTGGCATGAGTGTTAACCACGGCGACCCTGTAAGCATGCAGCAAACACGCCGAACACCGCTGTGTCTTGAAGACGAAACCCAAACTCTTCGATAAAGACCGCAAGACCGGACAACCGCGTTGATTTAAAATATACCCTTTATTTAGTTTTAGTGTGTGTACACGTCCAGTCTTGTAACTTCAACATCCTGTACAATCTCGTGTAAAATAGGTTTTTCCTTTGAACTAGACTTTAATCTTAGCGAGATCTTAACTGGTGATAAATCTATACAGCACCACGTGTGTCTGTCTGTCACGCGCCGGGATGACGTCACGCGATTTTGGGGTGAAGTGGAGAATGGTGTTATGACGTCAGAGACGCTGGGGTGTTCAGGAGAGGAGAAATGACGTCACGCGAGATTGGGGCGAGGTTGTGAGGGGGGAGTAATGACGTCACGAGACGCTGGGGAGTTGAGAGGGGTGATGACGTCAGGAGACGCTGGGGAGTTGAGAGGGGTGATGACGTCACGAGACGCTGGGAGATGAGAGGGGTGATGACGTCACGAGACGCTGGAGAAATGAGGGGTGATGACGTCATGAGACGCTGGAGAGTTGAGAGGGGTGATGACGTCATGTTATTTCTGAGAAAAGAGCCTCTTTATTTAGAATGTTTATTTAGAGCAGTGATTCTTCGAGGCTGCAAGTGAAGGTTTAAGAGCCACCGATGTAGACCCTGAAGCTCCTTTTCACAGACTCCCAGTCGCACTCGCACCTCTTGGAAGACGCCTGCACAGATTGTGAGAGTGGCCCAGGCGCCCTGGGGAGCGAGCGGGAGAGGCGTGAGAGCCCTGGAGCTCCCTCGAGTGGACGAGGCCCCTTCCCACCAGCAGCGGCCTGAGAGCGACGTTGCCTGGCTGCTGATCTTAAAGGTGCATTGAAAAATTATAATACTCCTATTGATGCTCCTGCTGTTGTGGAGTGGCTCATGCAGCAGCTGTGGCTGCAGGGTTCTGCTGGTACATGTTGTTTATGAAGTTTATTGTGAAAATTCCGTCACAGTTCCTATGACCTGCACTGTTTCATTGCTTTCATGGCTTTATTTTGGTGATTTCGAAAAGTGTATTGGTTTGGCCATGTTTGTTTGTTGTAGTACAGAGTTAGACTGATGGCCTTAATCTAAGTTGTCTTGTGGTTGTTGTTGTTTGACTTGCATCCCACTGGGATGTTTGCACACAGCGTTGGTGTGTAACGGTGTATTTTTTCTGCAACATTTTGCTGTCTTTTCTTGGATTTTCTGTTTGCACTCAGTCACATCGTCACTTAAAGATGTTTTTTGTTCATTTTAGTTTTTTGTTTGTTGCGGTTGCACCCGATTCAAGAGCCGAATGGCTCACAGGGCTACACCTAGTCCATGAACTTGCACCTTGACCTTTGATACATTCGATTCCAGAGCGCCGTAATCGATACTTGCCGAATCAAGAATCGATTTCGCCTCTTATCCCGTACGTGGGCCTCGGGTGGCCCTCATGAATCGATTCTCAAGTTAGGAAGGGAATCGAGTGCTATCGATTCCTGCACCCACATTGTCGTGCAGTGAACCAACATCATGGCCGCATCTAAACTCAACAGCCCTGCTCACGAACAAAGGCCATTGCCACAGCGTCGTCGTCGTTGACGAGGTTGTGTTGTTGACGAGGTTGTGTTGTTGTGTGTGCACCACCACTGACGCGCCAGCGGCATGAGCAGTCGCGTTGTGAGACTTCAACAATCGCGTGGAATCGAATCGACACGCGTTGTTGTCGCTCACTCGAATCGATTCCTCAACACGTGGCGGCCACGCGGCCCACGGCGTGCGCGTCGCCCAGTTTCTTCGGGGGTCGCGGCTTTCTCCAAGGGGGGCCCCGGCTGGAGGCTGGCTGCGTGCGGCACCTCGCGCTCTGGAGACGCCTCGCGCAGCGACATCGGGGAGCAGCTGGAGGCCCAGCAGCTGCTGCTGCTGCTGCACCACGCGGTAGGTGAGCGGGGCGTGGGGGGGGGGGTGAGTGGTGAGGGGTGAGTGGTGAGCGGGTGGGGGGTGGGTGAGTGGTGATGGGTGGGTGAGGGGTGAGTGGTGGGTGAGTGAGGGGTGGGGGGGGGGGGTGAGTGAGGGGTGAGTGGTGAGGGGTGAGTGGTGAGTGAGTGGTGAGGAGTGAGTGGTGAGGTGAGTGGTGTGTGAGGGGTGAGTGAGGGGTGAGTGAGTGGTGAGGGGTGGGTGAGGGGTGAGTGGTGAGTGAGGGGTGGGTGAGTGGTGAGGGGTCAGTGGTGAGGGGTGAGTGAGTGGTGAGTGAGTGGTGAGGGGTGAGTGGTGAGAGGTGAGTGAGTAGTGAGTGGTGGGTGAGTGAGGGGTGAGTGAGTGGTGAGGGGTGAGTGGTGAGTGGTGGGTGGGTGAGTGGTGGGTGAGTGGTGGGGGGGTGAGTGGTTAGTGAGTGTGAGGAGTGAGTGGTGAGGGGTGAGTGAGGAGTGGGTGAGTGGTGGGTGAGTGAGTGGTGAGTGAGGGGTGGGTGAGTGGTGGGGGGGTGAGTGGTGAGTGAGTGTGAGGGGTGAGTGGTGAGTGAGTGGTGGCTGAGTGGTGGATGAGTGTGAGGAGTGAGGGGTGAGTGAGGAGTGAGTGGTGGGTGAGGGGTGAGTGGTGAGGGGTGAGTGGTGAGGGGTGAGTGGTGAGGGGTGAGTGGTGAGGGGTGAGTGGTGGGTGAGTGAGAGGTGAGTGGTGGGTGAGTGAGAGGTGAGTGGTAGGTGAGTGTAGGGGCAAGTGCTGTTAGTAGCGAGTCGCAGCGCCTACACACACAGAGACAAAGATCCCCCAGGTAGCCTCTAGCAGGCTGTAGGGGCAAGTGCTGTTAGTAGCAAGTAGCACCACCTACACACACAGAAACAAAGATCCCCCAGGTAGCCTCTAGCAGGCTGTAGGGGCAAGTGCTGCGAGTAGCAGAACATACACACACACAGACAAAGATCCCCCAGGTAGCCTCTAGCAGGTTGTAGGGGCAAGTGCTGCGAGTAGCAGAACCTACACACACACAGACAAAGATCCCCCAGGTAGCCTCTAGCAGGCTGTAGGGGCAAGTGCTGCTAGTAGCGAGTAGCAGCACCTACACATAAGACAAAGATCCCCCAGGTAGCCTCCGACGTGGATCTCCATCGCCAGCAACACGAAGAACCTCGAGCCCCTCACGGGGCCGCCGTTATATCAGCCTGGGCTGGGGATGGCTCCGCCCCTCGCCCCGCCCACCTTTCGGATCTCTCCGGATCTTTCTCGAAGGCTCCCCGAGGGCTCTTGTAGACCACGTGACCGCCCAGCGGCCCCCCGTCCACCGGTGGCCCCCCTCCAATATCATCCGGTGACGTGTCGGCAGGTCAACCGGCGCATCGTGCCCCAACGTAACCCTGGCTGGCTGACGCTCCCTCTCGCTCCCTCGCCGGGAGCCCGCACTGCACGCCGTACGTGGTGCCTCCGCGCTGACCAGCGCTCACCCAGGCCCCGCTAGGGCTGGCGGTACTACGCCCAGTGAGCGGGCTGCACGTAATGCCAACACATCATCCGCCGTGGCTTCGTAAGCCCGGCACCACACAGTGACAATCACAGTCACTACACAAGCAAGAACATCTGCTGGACTACATTGTGACGGACCAGTGGATACGGGCCCATGTCCTTGACACCAGGAGCTGATTTGCCCACTGACCATTGACTTGTCATCTGCAAGATGCGCCTGCCATTCTTCCACTCCGGTGGGGGGTGTACACCCAGGACCCCATTCAAACCCATCGTGGCCTGGTCTCAGCTAGCTGATTAAAGTTTCAAGCAAGAATTTCATCATCGCTTGCGGCTAGGGTTGGCATCGTCCCCCACTCCTCATGTCGAGGGGAAATGGGCGAGGTTTAGGACTGTGGCTCATGCAGCTGCAATGGCTACTTTGGGTACACGGTCCATACCTCCTCAGAGACCCTGGCTGACAAAAGAGGTGTTCAGGCTAGCTGAAAAAAAGCGACAGGCCCTCTCTCATCGTCTACAGCAGGGGTCCTCAAACTACGGCCCCGCGGGCCACATGCGGCCCGCCGAGGACATTTATTCGGCCCGCCGGGTGTTTTTGCCGCCGCTGCCTGTCTGTTACTTTTTTTCTGCATGAGAAGGACGGTCATTGGTGGAAGAGGGAGAGGGGGCGGAGTTTCCCCCAATCAGACTGCATTGATGGGCAGTGCAGTCTGTATGTCTCTGTGTGGGCAAAGTTATTGCTGGTATATTGTTTTTGTAGCGCTGTATATATATTGGTATTTTACTAATAGCAATTTTGACTCCCTAGGAAACAATGATGTCAAGAAAGAGAAAAATTGACTCGGAGTGTAGGATATTCAAAGAACAGTGGACTTATGATTACTTTTTCATGCAGTACAAGGAAAGAGCTGTGTGTCTGATATGCCAGAATATAGTGTCTGTGTTCAAAGAATACAATTTACGTCAACACTATAAAACTCAACATAAAGATAAATATGCTTGTTTGGTCGGAGAAGTGAAAAAGATAAAATATTAAAACTGAAAAATACATTAACAACTCAACGAAATAGTTTTGTGAAGCAGAAGCAGCTAAATATTTCATCACTGCGAGCAAGTTTTCAAGTTGCCAAGCTAATAGCGTGCACTGGCAGACCATTCGTGGAGGGAGAATTTGTTAAAGAATGCCTTCTTTCTGTTGCCAAAGAGATGTGTCCAGAGAAGGCCGATTTATTTAGTACAGTGAGTCTTTTAGGACCTACAATTACACGGAGGATTGAAGAAATGGGAGACAATTTGCATCAGCATTTGCAAAACTCCACAAAAAAACTTTCCTATTTTTCCTTGGCACTCGACGAAAGCAATGATGTTCGTGATTCTGCACAACTTCAAATTTTTATTCGTGCGACGAATGACTATTTCGAAGTCACAGAAGAGCTTGCTGCACAGCAAAGCATCAAAGGAACAACTACAGGAGAGGATATCTTTCGATTTAAAGCTTTCGTGACTGCAGGGATTCATCTTCTTGGTTCTTTCGGTAAAGTCACATAGAAGGGAAGTAATAAAATAATTCTCACGACGTTTCGGCCACAACGCAAGCAGCCGTCCTCAGGTGAAAACCAGGTCTGTTGGGGAGACAGCGTCTGAATGAAACAGCACACGAGCTTGGAGCATATATAAGCTGGGTTGGAAGCGGGGGAAAGAGCGCCTTGACAAAATAATTTCAATATCAAGAGGAATTTAGCATATTTATGGGAAATGCAGGAATGTGATTAGTACTACATATGCCCGTGCTGCATATGTAGTACTAATAACATTCCTGCATGTCCCATAAATATGCTAAATTCCTCTTGATATGCAAATTATTTGTCAAGGCGCTCTTTCCCCCGTTTCCAACCCAGCTTATATATGCTCCAAGCTCGTGTGCTGTTTCATTCAGACGCTGTCTCCCCGACAGACCTGGCTTTCACCTGAGGACGGCTGCTTGCGTTGTGGCCTAAACGTCGTGAGAATTATTTTATTATGTTTTATTTTTATTATTTTATTACTTCCCTTCTACGTGACTTTACCGAAAGAACCAAGAAGAGAGGATATCTATGAAAAGGTTTGCCAAACTGTGAATGGTTTGGAGCTGAACTGGGCTAAACTAGCCAGTGTGACAACTGATGGTGCTCCTAGCATGGTGGGGTCTAAGAAAGGAGTAATTGCTCGCATTAACCAAGAGATGGACAAACATAACCATTCTCATCCAATAGCCATACACTGCCTCATCCACCAACAAGCGCTGTGTAGTAAATCACTGAAGTGGGACTCGGTTATGAAATTTGTGGTATCTTGTGTTAACTTCATTAGAGCTCACGCACTAAACCACAGACAATTTCAGGCATTTCTGTCTGAGCTAAATGTTGACTATGAAGATGTTCTGTATCACACAGAAGTCCGTTGGCTGAGTCGAGGGAGAGTTTTGAAACGTTTCTATGACTTACTTCCACAGATTACAGCTTTTCTGCTTCAAAAAAACAAAGAAGTACCAGAGCTCAATGATGCAGAATGGAAATTGCACCTTGCCTTTCTGACAGATGTAACAGAGCTACTCAACAGTTTCAATGTGCAACTTCAAGGAAAGGGGAAGCTCATCTGTGATATGCAATCACATGTCAAAGCATTTGAAGTAATATTAGGCCTCCTTATCAAACAAGTGAAGGAGGAAAACTTCTGCCATCTCCCCACAACTCAAAATCTGTTAGCGGAAAAACCATTGGTTGCATTCCCAAACAAAACGTGTGGATTCACTGGAAAAATTGCAAAAGGGGTTCCAATTTGGATTTAAAGAGCTTCAGCTCCATGAACAGGACATACAGCTTTTCCGTAACCCATTTTCTATTGACATTGAAAATGTGGATACAATTTACCAAATGGAACTGGCTGAACTGCAGAATTGTGACTCTCTGAAAGACGCATTCAAGTCAAGCAGCCTTAATAATTTCTATGCATCTCTCCCCTCTGAGACATATCCTCATCTCAGGAACCATGCACTCAAAATGGCAACCATCTTTGGCAGCACTTATGTCTGTGAACAGACTTTTTCCAGAATGAAACATTTGAAATCTCCAACCAGATCTAGACTAATGGATGCACACTTGCATCACTTGTTACGACTAGCAGTGACAAATTTGGAACCGGACATTGACCATCTCATTAGCCAAAAGCAGGCCCATAGTTCCCATTGAAATACTGGCAAGTTTGTTGATTTAACTTTACTTGTTCTTCATTTTAAATATTGTATTTATTCCCGTTTTGTTTCTTCACTTCAAAATAAGATATATGCAGTGTGCATAGGAATTTGTTCATAGTTTTTTTTTAACTATAGTCCGGCCCTCCAAGCGTCTGAGGGACAGTGAACTGGCCCCCTGTTTAAAAAGTTTGAGGACCCCTGGTCTACAGCATCCCACGTCAGAGAATGAGGAAGCTTACCGCAGCCTTCGCTCAGAGGTTCGGAGAGCCGTGAGGTGCTGCAAGGATGGGTGGTGGTCGTGGGTTGCTGAGGAGATGGAGTCTGCCTCAATGGCCTGCGATCACAAATCGCTGTTTATTTCCATAAAAAAGTAACCTACAGCGCCATACCTATTACCATCATTAGGGAAAAGATTGGTGATCCAATCTCCGACCCCCAGGAACAGGTTTGCAGATTTGCTGAGCATTTCTGTGAGGTCCTGGGGGAGGGGAAATACCCCAGCCTGGAAAACATCGTGGGACAAAGTGGGGATGACCCTGCTGAGGCTGTGGTGCCTCAAATATTGGAAGAGGAAGTCACCACCTGTGAGTGGCTGGCTGAGGTGCCATCAGTTGAGGAAGTACTGAAAGCGTTCCAGAGCCTGAGACCAGGAAATGCACCAGGCAAAGATGCTCTCCCAAGTGTTGTGTGGTTATTCCTGACACCGCTGGAGACTTGTAGATCCACACGGAGACGGAGCTTCATGTAAGGGCTTGCGCCAGTTGTTTTATTAAACACTCTTCACACCACTCTGCTTACACTCTGAGTACTGCTGCACAATCACTGCCTACGCTACACACCTGACGCCTTCGCCCGTCATGGTGCAGGCGTCGGACCTCTGGCTGCACGTGGAACTGTCTCCCATTACTCCACGCCCCGCCACGGCTCCCCCTCGTCTGCCCCGGGCGGGGGCACGCCGCCATCACCGCCCGGCGACGAGGTTGGGCTTCTAACCCTCGAGCCTTCCTCCTTCGGCGGCGGCGGCTGGGCTGTTCCCGCTGCAGGCACACGTTCCCGTGTCCTATCACACTCCACACCCCAGGGGAAGGGTACTGGGGATTCCTAGCACTCTCACAGTAGTGTATAGTCTAGTGTATATTGTATAGTAGCGTAGTGTATAGTAGCGTAGTGTATAGTAGCGTAGTGTATAGTGTAGTGTATAGTGTAGTGTATAGTATTGGGCACGCCCAACGACCCCACCACCACCACCTCCCTCCTTCACCACCAGCACCACGGGGAGTGTCGGCGAATCTCCAGGCGGGCTACATCAGTCCGGCCGTCATGTCCACGTAGTCCTAGAGAGATGGGAGAGAGATGGTGAGAGATGGGGGAGAGGTGGGGAGAGGTGGGGAGAGGTGGGGAGAGATGGGGAGAGGCGGGGAGAGGTGGGGAGAGGTGGGGGAGAGGTGGGGAGAGGTGGGGAGAGGTGGGGAGAGGTGGGGAGAGGTGGGGAGAGGTGGGGAGAGGTGGGGGAGAGGTGGGGGAGAGGTGGGGAGAGGTGGGGGAGAGGTGGGGGAGAGGTGGGGGAGAGGTGGGGGAGAGGTGGGGAGAGGTGGGGGAGAGGTGGGGGAGAGGTGGGGGAGAGGTGGGGAGAGGTGGGGGAGAGGTGGGGAGAGGTGGGGAGAGGTGGGGGAGAGGTGGGGGAGAGGTGGGGGAGAGGTGGGGGAGAGGTGGGGGAGAGGTGGGGGAGAGGTGGGGGAGAGGTGGGGGAGAGGTGGGGGAGAGGTGGGGGAGAGGTGGGGGAGAGGTGGGGGAGAGGTGGGGGAGAGGTGGGGAGAGGTGGGGGAGAGGTGACAAAGACCAAGATCCCCGTGTAGCCTGAACAGGCTGTAGGGGCAAGTGCTGTTAGCGAGCAGCAGCACCTATGAAGGCTACCGGCACTGTGGCACACGAGGGGGTGGGTGGCCAGCACCACGCCCGGCCGCCTTTGTCTCCCCGGCGGCGATGTTTACTACACATACCACGCCAGGTACTCGATTGAGGCTGAGTCGACCTAGTGGAGACCCGGGACCAGAACAGATCATCGCTATCACTGGTGTGAAGAAGATCAACGTTTAGTCCTTTTAAAATAAACATCTCATCATGGCCAAAGCCACCGCCGCCACCACCACCACCACCGCCACCACCGCCACCACCACCGCCGCCACCACTGCCGCCACCACCACCGCCACCACCACCGCCACCACCGCCACCACCGCCACCACCACCACCACTTCTCTTCCCTCTACGGCATCCTACGAGCGTGGTGGCAAGCGCGAGGTCGCAGGTTCGACCCCTACGGCCTGACGACCCCCACGTCTCCATCTCTCTCTCTGCCCCGTGGCCCGTGTCGTCCCCCCTCCCGGACGGGGCAGCGGTCACCTCGTCACGGCGGCCCCCGTTGGCCACGAGGATCCGCCCCAAGTCGTCCGCCAGCCGCGCGAACGTCGGTCTGTCGCTGGGGACGGTCGCCCAGCACTCGCTCATCGTCGCGTGTCTGCGCACGGCGACACGCGAGTCAAGTTCAACACGCACCGTGCGTGTACACCGTGCGCACGGCGTACACGCAATGTGCACAGACATGCAGCTACTACATTTACAATCATAGAGTAGTGTATAGTGTAGTGTATAGTGTAGTGTATAGTGTAGTGTATAGTGTAGTGGATAGAGTAAACCCACTACTGTATTTACAATTATAGAGTAGTGTATAGTGTAGTGTATAGAGTAGTGTATAGTGTAGTGTATAATGTAGTGGATAGAGTAAACCCGCTACTGTATTTACAAGTATAGTGTAGTGTATAGTGTAGTGTACAGAGTAAACCCACTACTGTATTTACAATTATAGTGTAGTGTATAGTGTAGTGTACAGAGTAAACCCACTACTGTATTTACAAGTATAGTGTAGTGTATAGTGTAGTGTATAGTGTAGTATATAGTGTAGTGTATAGTGTAGTGTATAGTGTAGTGTATAATGTAGTGTATAGAGTAAACCCACTACTGTATTTACAATTATAGTGTAGTGTATAGTGTAGTGTATAGTGTAGTGTATAGAGTAATAATAACAACATCAACGAACGACGCTCCTGTAGGTAACATGACGTCATCGTCGTAGTCGTCGTTGCGATCTCCGATTCCTACTCACAGCTCGTCGGAGCAGAGGGCAGGCCGCTCCATGCGGTAGCCGTCACCGAGCAGCTTGAAAAGCTTTTCCACGGGGACGCCCGGGTACGGAGAGCCCCCCAGGGTGAAGATCTCCCACAGCAGCACCCCGTAGGACCACCTGCACACACATACGCACAAACACGCGCACACATGCAAATGCATGCACAACCACACACACACACGCATACACATGCATGCTCACGCACGTACACAACAACAACAACCGCCATTCGCCACTAAATGGTAGTGACATCACCACGGCGCTTGTGCCAGGCCATGTGCACCTTGAGGCCACGTGAATTGTCGAACGCCCGCTGGCAGGAGGTCACGGGGCAGACCCAGCAGGTGCCACGGGTCGACTGACTGAGATGACCGAGATGACTGGCTGATGCACCACCTGTGCCCCCGACTGCCAACTTGCTGTGCTTTAGACACCCGGCGCTCCGCTCGTTGTTATGAGCGTCGCTCCTCCGCTCTCCGTTGTTGTTGGAGGGCGACTGCCTCCAACTGCCCAGTAGCGTCCTTCACGAGCCTCCTCCACTGAGGCCTATCTTGACACCGCTGGTACCAGTCATCAGCAAGTCCACTCAGCTGCACGTCCTCCTGTACCACATCACTCCATCTCTTCTCTAGCCCGTGCCGCGTCCGTTTAGCCCCCTCAATTCGGCCGAACAAAAGCTGTTTAGGCAAGCGTAGAGAAGGGAGGGAATGACTGTGGCCGAGAAGGCCTGAAGCTTCGTGCGGAGCCGGTCATAAGCACACTGCCCAGGTATGGGAAACTCTCCACTCTCTGCACAACTGCCCTGTCACCAATTGGGAGTTGTGGGGGTGGAGTGTCCAATGGTACAAAATACCCAGGCAGGTGCTGATGGTAAGGCTCCACCTCTTAGTGGCACACTCCAGTTTCAGCAGAAGCATCTCTAACTTCTCCTTTGAATGAGCAGCAATTACCAAATCATCGGCATACGTAACATGGTTGAGCAATAGGGAGCCATCCCTTGACCAAACCCGGGCATCGAATAGCCTCCCATTGCATCTGTACCACATGGAAATTCAGCTACTGAAGGTTTCACGAACTACGTGGTTGAAATAGATGTTACATAATGTGGGAGCGAGAGGACATCCCTGTCGCACCCTAAAGTAAACAGCGAATGTCTCCGACTCCCGGCCACGTAGTTTTACCCGGGCCCGCTCACCATCATGAAGGTCCTTAATGATCGCGAGCAGAGGGTCAGGTACTCCGAAAGCACGAAGAACAACCCAGAGCCCATGCCTACTGATAGTATCATAGACCTTGACCGGGTCAATAAAGCAGAGATGTAGGTCTTGTTGGAATTCCATCCACCTCTGCTGTAGCAGACAGACAGAAAATATGGCATCTGTGCAGGACCGGCCTTTCCTGAAACCACATTGGGGCTCCTCAAGCCTCTCCTCAGCGTGCCTAGCAAGGCGATGTTGAATAATCCTTGCCAGGACCTTTCCCGGCACACTGAGGAGTGAGATGCCCCTGTAGTTGTTACAGTCTGTGCGGTCCCCCTTCTTAAAGAGTGGGACCACCAGGGCATCCTTCCAATCCTGTGGAACCCATCCATTGGTCCAGACTGTCGTTATGATGTCATGTAGGGCAGTCTGTGCACAAACGCCACTCTCCCTCAGCATGTCGCTTGGGAGATGATTTTTGCCCGGTGCCTTTCCTGGTCCCTGACTCTGGATCGCCTTCAGTACTTCCTTAACAGATGGCACCTCAGCCAGCAACTCACAGGGGGTGACTTCTTCCTCCAATATTTGAGGCACCGCAGCCTCAGCAGGGTTATCCCAAATTTGCCCCATGATGTTTTCCAGGCTGAGGAATTTCCTCTTCCCCAGGACCTCAAAGATTCTCAGCAAATCTGCAAACCTGTTCCTGGGGACAAATAGTTTGCTGCTTTAGCCCACCGGTGTGTTGAAGCGTGAAACCACAACATTTACAATTTGAGAACGACGTTTCGCTGGTAATTGCATCCAGCATCATCGGGCAATTCGCCAGAATGGTGAGGCTCTGCTGTGTCTCCCGTTCTTATATATTTACTGATTGGCCGTGTCGGGTGGTGGAGGGTTACGACACATTTATAAATAACGCGATCCAAACCCAAAAACGTTGATTATGAATAATATTGGTCGCGAAAGCCTACGTGTTAAACTGTTCCTGGGGGTCGGAGATTCCCCTAATGATGGTAATAGGTGTGGTACTGCAGGTGACTTTTTTGATGGAGTTAAATAGTGATTTGTGATCGTGGGCCACTGAGGAAGACTCCATCTCCTCAGCAACCCGTGACCACCACCCATTCTTGCAGTGCCTCACGGCTCTCCGAACCTCCGAGCGAAGGCTGTGGTAAGCCTCTTCATTCTCTGACGTGGGATGCTGTAGACGATTAGAGTGGGCCTGTCGCTTTTTCTCAACCATCCTGAACTCCTCTGTCAGCAGTGTGCCTGCTGACGTCACGCTCCCCCCCCCAAACCCTCCGCGTAGGCCGTGTGTTAACCCAAGCAAGAGTCCAAGTCTCAGGCGAAGCCGGGGAGTCAAGCGACTATTTGTATAATTGGCTAAGATGTGATTTTTGCTGTGTTTTGTGATACTATTATTCTCATTTCTTTCTTATTTTTTTTATTTTCTCTCTATTTTTACTTACGACTGACCTTCATATATGACCAAATACCCATCCCAAACGGCGTTAAAAACACAAAGAACAATTAAAAAAAACTTCTCCCTGGCTGGAGGTGAGTGAGGGGACCAAAAAAATGTATGCGGTTTTTCCAGATCGTGGGGGGCCCGCGCCCTTAACCCCCGAGATGTGGAAGGGTCGACCGTATACAGCGGTAGCAGGCAGTGTCAGGGTTTGGATGGAACCCACGACCTCCTGCGTACCAGCCAAGGTAGTCAACGTGTCACAGCCACTCACACGTCGCTCCGCTGTGTGTAGACGCGGTGCAGCAACGCCTCCGGTGCCATCCACTTCACCGGCAGGCGTCCCTGGAGGGGCGACAGGTGACGAGGGGAGGTCAACGACGCACAGCCTGACCCTTGACCCACCACCACCACCACCCTTTTATCCACCACCACCCTCTCCCCTACCTCCCTCTCTTTTCTTTTTTACGATCAGAGGAAACAAGAAGATGCTCGGTGTAGTCGGCACTTTGCTTCGTTCATCATTTCGTAATTTTTTCCAATGTTTTGCTTTATGTGCCCCCCCCCTCTTCTTTTTTTCAAATGAAAGATTTCATGAAAGATTCTCTCTCTCCCCCCCCCCCCTCCCCCGGGCATGACCACCGCCACCACCACCACCTCCTCCACCGCCACCACCGCCACCACCTCCACCACCGCCACCACCACCACCGCCTCCACCGCCGCCACCGCCGCCACCACCGCCACCACCGCCACTCACGGCAGCAGTCTTGTGCTGGTAGTAGTAGTCACGTTCGCCGCCCACGTCGCGGGTGAGGCCCAGATCGGCGATTTTCACCGAATAGCCGCCACCAACTCCGCCGTCAACGACGAGGACGTTCCTGGCCGCCAGGTCCCGGTGAACGCACTGTGACACCGACACACACGGTGCATGGGTAGGTGTGTGTGGGTAGGAGATGTGTGTGGGTAGGGGTGTGTGGGTAGGAGATGTGTGTGTAGGGGTGTGTGGGTAGGGGTGTGTGGGTAGGTGTGTGTGGGTAGGTGTGTGTGGGTAGGGGTGTGTGGGTAGGGGTGTGTGGGTAGGGGTGTGTGGGTGCCGGACGGGCAACTCTGTCGTGGACAGTGCTGTGAGGGGAGGGCCAATGCCGATTGGCCTCTCCCGTCATGGCGTCTGTGACCACCACAGTGGCTAAACGGGGGCTCTGGACTGGTGCAATGGGTTGGTAATCCCTCCACCTTCAATTAATTACCACTAAACCACGAATTAAATATGTAACTAATAAGTTTGTGGCACAGGCCATGGGGGGGGGGGGGACAGTTGTCTATGACGTCTCCTGGCCAAACCCCAATTGTCGGAACCAGGAGATTGAATCTTCACCCTTGGGGCTCCTCCAGAAACAACGAAAAACCACTTCGTGTGGCGAGGTGGAATGTTCGAACACTCACTGCGGAGGAGAGGCTGCCACTCCTCTGTCGGGAGCTGGACCGGTACCGCCTGGATCGCTGTGGCATTCAGGAGGTCCGGTGGACCGGTCCTGGCTCCTGCCACCATGAGGGGTGGACAGTACTTTACTCGGGGCAGGAGACTGCCAAACAACAGGGTGTGGCTCTTCTTCTGAACAAAAGAATGAAGGGGGCGTGGGAGCGTGGCGGTGAGGTGTGGGAAGCTGTAAGCCCCAGGCTACTTTGGGCTCGCCTTCCCATCAACCGGAGACGAGGAGTGGTGGTCGTGGTTACTTATGCCCCCACCGAACACGAACATCCGTGGAGGGATGCAGGCAAAGCCGATGAGTCAAATGCCTTCTATGACCTCCTGTCACAAGTGCTGGCTAGATTGGCCACTCGGGATAGAGTCATCTTGTTGGGTGACTTCAATGCCTGAGTTGGTCATGATGCTGGCACCTGATCTGGAGTGATTAGAAGGCATGGGCCAGATCAGCTCAATAACAACGGTAGGAGGCTGCTAGATTTTTGTGCAGCCCATGGGCTTGTAATTACCAACACGCTCTTCCGGCATCGGCGCATCCACACAACATCATGGATGCATGACGGGTCCAAGCAAGAACATCTGCTGGTCTACATAGTGACGGACCAGCGGATGCGAGCCCATGTCCTTGACACCAGGACCTACCGTGGAGCTGATCTGCCCTCTGACCATCGACTAGTCATCTGTAAGATGCGCCTGCCATTCTTCCACTCCGGTGGTGGGTGTACACCCAGGACCCCCTTCCAACCTAAAGTGGCCTGGTCTCAGCTGATGAAAGTTGCAAGTGAGAATTTCATCATTGCTTGCAGATGGGGTTGGCATCGTCCCAACTCCTCCTGATGTCGAGGGTTAATGGGCGAGGTTTAGGACTGTGGCTCATGCAGCTGCAATGGGTGCTTTGGATACGCGGTCCAGACCTCTCCAGAGACCCTGGCTGACAGAGGAGGTATTCAGGATAGTTGAGAAAAAGCGACATGCCCACTCTAATCGTCGACAGCATCCCACGTCAGAGAATGAGGAGGCTTACCGCAGCCTTCGCTCGGAGGTCCGGAGAGCCGTGAGGCGCTGCAAGGATGGGTGATGGTCATGGGTTGCTGAGGAGACGGAGTCTGCCTGAGTGGCTCACGATCACAAATCACTATTTAACTCCATCAAAAAAGTAACCTGCAGCGCCACACCTATTTCCATCATTAGGGGAAAAAACGTTGATCCAATCTCCGACCCCCAGGAACAGGTTTGCAGATTTGCTGAGCATTTCTGTGAGGTCCTGGGGGAGGGGAATCCCTCAGCCAGGAAAACATCATGGCACAAAGTGGGGATAACCCTGCCGAGGCTGCGGTGCCTCAAATATTAGAGGAAGAAGTCACCCCCTGTGAGTGGCTGGCTGAGGTGCCATCTGTAGAGGAAGTACTGAAGGCGATCCGGAGTCTGAGACTAGGACAGGCACCGGGCAGAGATAATCTCCCAAGCGAAATGCTGAGGGAGGGTGGCGTTTGTGCACAGACTGCCCTACATGATATCATAACAAAAGTCTGGACCACTGGACGGGTTCCGGAGGATTGGAAGGATGCCCTGGTGGTCCCCCTCTTTAAGAACGGGGACCACACAAACTGTAACAACTACAGGGGCATCTCACTCCTCAGTGTGCCGGGAAAGGTCCAGGCAAGGATTATTCAACATCGCCTTGCTAGACACACTGAGGAGAGGCTTGCGAGCCCCAATTCGGTTTCAGGAAAGGGCGGTCCTGCACAGATGCCATATTTTCTGTCTGTCTGGTACAGCAGAGGTGTAGGGAATTCCAACAAGACCTACATCTCTGCTTTATTGACCTGGTCAAGGCCTATGATACCATCAGGAGGCCTGGGCTCTGGGTTGTTCTTCGTGCTTTCGGAGTCCCTGATCCACTGCTCACGATCATTAAGGACCTTCATGATGGTGAGTGGGCCCAGGTAAAACTACGTGGCCGGGAGTCGGAGACATTCGCTGTTTATTTTGGGGTGCGACAGGGATGTCCTCTGGCTCCCACATTATGTAACATCTATTTCGACCACGTAGTTCGTGAAAACTTCAGTAGCTGTACCGGAGGAATTTACATGTGGTACAGATACAATGGGAGGCTATTCGATGCCCGGGTGTGGTCAAGAGATGGCTCCCTATTGCTCAACCCCGTTATGTATGCCGATGATCTGGTAATTGCTGCTCACTCAGAAGAGGAGTTGGAGGCACTGCTGCTGGAACTGGAGCGTGCCACTAAGAGGTGGGGCCTTACCATCAGCCCCACCAAAACTAAGCACCTGCCTGGGTATTTTGTACCATCGGACACTGCACCCCCACAACTCCCAACTGGTGTTGGGGCAGTTGTGCAGAGAGTGGAGAGTTTCCCATACCTGGGCAGTGTGCTCATGACCGGCTCCGATTTGACAGCAGAGGTCTCACTCCGAATCAGTCGAGCGGCAATATCTTTTCATCGGTTGCATACCGCTGTGTGGAAGCTACCTGGTCTGTCGCTCCGCACGAAACTTCAGGTCTTCTCGGCCACAGCCATTCCCTCCTTTCTCTACGCTTGCGAAACGTGGACCCCCCTAATGGAGCATCTTCACCGGTTAGAAATATTTAGGCTGGCCTGCCTACGATCCATCCTGGGTTTAACTAGGCTGGATTGTGTGAGGAGCTCATATATCCTTGAAAGATCTGGACGAAGTCCCATCGGTGAGCTCCTCCGGTAGGCAAGGCTGTGTTGGCTGGGCCATGTAGCCCGCATGCCCAGCCACCGCATGCCTAAACAGCTTTTGTTCGGCCTGGATTGAGGGGGCTAAACGGGCGCAACACTGGGCTAGAGAAGAGATGGAGTGATGTGGTACAGGAGGACGTGGAGCTGAGTGGACTTGCCGATGACTGGTACCAGCGCTGTCAAGATCGGCCTCTGTTGAGGAGGCTCGTGAAGGACGCTACTGGGCAGTTGGATGCAGTCGCCCTCCAACAACAACGAAGGGCAGAGGAGCGACGCTCACAACAACGAGCGGAGCACCGGGTGGCTAAAGCGCAGCCAATTGGTACAGTAGGGGGCACAGGTAGTGCATCAGCCAGTCATCTCGGTCATCTCAGTCAGTCGACCCGTGGCACCTGGATCTGCCCCGTGACCTCCTCGACATTTCACGTGGCCTCAAGGTGCACATGGCCTGGCACAAGCGTCGTGGTGACGTCACCGCCACTTAGTGGCGAATGGCGGTTGTTGTTGTTGTTCTAGATTTGAAGCTTTCGTGACTGCAAGGATTCATACTCTAAGTTTATTCAGTAAAGTCACGTAGGTAGAAAATGAAATTTAAATTAATAAAAATAAAATAATAAAAATCACGACGTTTCGGAGGCAACACAAGTCTCCGTCGTCTGGTGGGACCGTCACAGCCAGACTTGCTGTATCAAGTGAGGCAGGGATTCCAAGATGCAAGTTCTTAATTTGTATTTAAGATTTTTATTATTTTTTATTAATTTTAATTAAATTTTTTACCTACGTGACTTTACTGAAAAAACGAAGAGTATGTTGTTGTTGAGTGGGTAGATGTGCGTGCGTGCGGGTGTCGTCGCTGCACCTTCTTAGAGGTGAGGTACTCCATGCCGCGTGCCACCTGGCAGGCGAAGGCCACCAGCTGCAGCATGGAGAGCGTTTCGCCCTTCACCTCGTCGCCACCACCACCGCCACCACCGCCACCACCGCCACCACCGCCGCCGCCACCGCCACCACCGCCACCACCGCCGGCTCCGTAGCCGCCACGCACCGTGCACTCTGCGCCGGGCGTGCGGTGTGCACGCAGGAAGTCGCGCAGATTCCCCTTGGCCGCAAACTCAACGATCACGAGCAGGGGGCCTGGGGGAGTTGGGGGGGGAGGGGCACGATGAGATGTTAACTACCTCGCCTGGTCTACAGGAGGTCGCGAGTTCAATTCCAACTCTGACGATGCCTGCTGCTGTATATTTGGAGTCTGTGTGTCTCTCCCATCATCATCACGGTGGCTATGAGATGTTAACTACCTCGCCTGGTACGCAGGAGGTCGTGCGTTCGATCCAGATGGATTTTTATTTCCTCCGTGTCCTACGGTTTTTCCCCTTTTCACATTTGGAATCGACGTCGCTACTAATGTCCACCAGAAATCATCCGTGATGGCCAGGTGGCTTCCAGAAAAAGAGCAACGCAGCTCGAGGGGAAGGGGGGTCTTGCCTGACGACATACAAACTGGTGAGCAGCGGCGGGCAAGTCGCTCTCAACAGCAAACGTCACTGGGGCTGCCGCTGTCAAGCAAAGCGGCTTGAGCTGCCGTGAGTGGCGGCGGCGGCGGCCAGGGGTCGCTTCTGAAGAGGAGCCGCACAGGCAGCGGAGCGGAGGCCTCGCCTGCTGCTCGAGTTGTCTACAAGTTCGTGTTGGTTTCATTGGCTTCGAAATAGAGAGGGGGACGGGGGAGGTGCAATGATCACAATCCCGGTTCTTTAGAAGCCGAGTCACCAAGAAGACGACCCAACTCTCGGCTTTGCCAAAATCACTCGCGAAGCCAAATTAGTCCACAAGGTGAAGAGTTCATCGCCATGACGTGGGAGGGGGGCTGCTCACCCCCCCGCTCACCACCCCCCCACACTCACCACCCACACTCACCACCCACGCTCACCACCCCCCCCCCACGCTCACCACCCACACTCACCACCCCCGCTCACCACCCCCCCGCACTCACCACCCACGCTCACCACCCACACTCACCACCCACACTCACCACCCGCCCGCTCACCACCCCCCCACACTCACCACCCCCCCACACTCACCACCCACACTCACCACCCCCCCCCCCACGCTCACCACCCACACTCACCACCCACACTCACCACCCACACTCACCACCCCCCCCCACCCACACCACCCACACTCACCCCCCCCCACACTCACCCCCCCCCCCCACGCTCACCACCCCCCCACACTCACCACCCACCCCCCCACACTCACCCCCCCCCACGCTCACCGCCCCGTGTGCATGCGCCCAGCAGGTTCACCAGGTGGCTGTGCCGTCCCATCTTCTTGAGGGTCTCCAGCTCCGCGTGGAGGTCGTGGGTCTCCGCTTCCGTGGCGTGCGCTGGGCTCGCATGCCGCACGTCCGGACCCAAATTAAAAACAAACTCTTCTAGCGGTAAAGTCACCACGTAGAATGCAAATAATAAAATAATGAAACATAATAAAATAATAAAACATAATTTAGTAATACAAATAAAACATAATAAAATGCAATTCTCACGACGTTTCGGCCACCTCAGGTGAAGAACAGGTCTGTCTTTCCGACAGACCTGTTCTTCACCTGAGGACGGCTGCTTGCGTTGTGGCCGAAACGTCGTGAGAATTGTATTTCATTGTTTTATTTTTATTCTTTCATTATTTCCCTTCTACGTGACTTTACCGAAAGAACCAAGAAGATGAATCCCTGCAGTCACGAAATCTTTACATCGAAATGTAAACTTGTAGCGATCGCCCCACAAACTCCTAGTTCTAGAACCCCGCGGGCGTCACCCTTCAGCATCTTGACGGCGACGCGGACGCTGCGATGAGGCCGTGACGGCTCCATGCCCAGCGCCTCGGCCAGCAGCACGCGGCCAAAACAACCCTCACCCAGCTGCTCACCCAGAGTCAGCCTGCACACACAGGACACACACACAGACACACACAGACACACAGACACACACAGACACACAGATACACACACACAGACACAGATACACAGAAACACACAGACACACACACACAGATACACAGACACAGACACGCGCACAGACACAGAGACACGCGCACAGACAGAGACACACAGACACAGAGACACGCGTGCAGACACAGAGACACGCACAGACACGCACAGACACAGAGACACAACAGACACACAGAGACACACAGACAGAGACGCGCGCAGACACAGACAGACACAGAGACATAAAGACACAAGCACAGACATAGAGACACAGACAGAGACACGCACACAGAGACATGCACAGACACAGAGACAGACACAGAGACAGACACACAGACACACACACAGACACAGAGACACGCACAGACACACACAAAACAAAGAACCCCCGTGTAGCCTTAACAGACTGTAGGGGCAAGTGCTGTTAGCGAGCACCTATGAAGGCCGGAACGGAACACAAGGGGGTGGGTGGCCAGCACCACGCCCGACCGCCTTTGTCTCCCCTGTGGCGATGTTTACACCGCACCAGGTACTCATTTAAGGCTGAGTCGACCTAGGGGAGGCCCAGGACCGGTTCAGATAATCGTCACTGGTGTTGGCCGTGAGCGGGAATCGAACTCTGGTCGCCGGGTTCGTAGCGCAGCGTAGCGCTAACCACTACGCCATCACTCCACACACAGACACACACACTTATACACAGACATATACACAGACACACACACATATAAACAGACACACAGACATATACACAGACACATAGACATATACACAGACACACATATACACAGACACACACACATATACACAGACACACAAACATATACACAGACACACAGACATATACACACAACAACGACGACAACAACGATGATAACAACAACGATGATGACGACAACAACAACGATGATGACGACAACAACAACGACGACAACAACAACGATGATGACGAACCGTTCCCGAGGGAACTCCCAGCGGTCGCACGGCCCCGTCACCCCCGACAGCTCCACGCCGCTCAGCGCAGACAGCACCTGGGGCGGCACCACAACCACCACCACCATCATCACCACCACCACCTCCACCACCACAACCACCACCGCTACCACCGCCACCACCACCACCGCTACCACCACCACCACCGCTAACACCACCACCACCTTCACCACCACCACCACCACCTCCGCCACCACCTCCACTACCACCAGCATCTCCACCACCACCACCTCAACTGCACCTGCATCTCCCCCTCTCCGCTCGTCGACCCTCTCCTCCTCCGCGTGAGGCCGGTGACAGCACCGATGGTGATCAGCAGCAGGAGGGCGGCGGCGCAAGAACCGCCGCCCACTCTCACGGGAGCAGCCAGGGCGGTGTCCACTGTCACAGGGAGACAGGCGAGGTAGTCAACATCTCATAGCCACCGTGATGATGAGAGAGAGAGAGACACGCAGACTCCAAATATACAGCAGCAGCAGGCATCGTCAGGGTCGGGATCGAACCCACGACCTCCTGCAGACCAGGCGAGGTAGTTAACATCTCATAGCCACCGTGATGATGATGAGAGAGAGAGACGCAAACTCCAAATATACAGCAGCAGCAGGCATCGTCAGGATCGGGATCGAACCCACGACCTCCTGCAGAGCAGGCGAGGCAGTCGACATCTTACCAGCCGGCGTCTCTTGCGGCACGACGAGGAGCCATGCAGAGCGGTGAGCGAATCCCGCGGCGTTGCCCGCCAGGCAGGTGTAGCGGCCCGAGTCGTCCGTGCTGACGTTGCGCAGGTACAGCACGTCCGTCTCCACGTCCGTCACCTCCACGCCCACCGTCTTGAGGCGACACGGCGGGCGGCGCGGAGAGAGCGAGCGAATCAGCATCTTGTTTGTATACCCACGACGCAGGCTGCTGTGCGGGGTAGGGGTGATTTGGGTTGGAGCGTCGCATGTAAGCGTTGTGTCGTCGAACTCGCCACCACCCGACATGGCCAACGAGTAAGATTCAGTGTCACGTGAACAAGTTTCAACGTTATTTATTTATTTATTAGGTACCAGCAGTAAGTACCCGGCGAAGCGGTGGCTTCTGGGTCCTGTTGTTTAGAGGGTGACGTCAGCCTCCACTGAGTTTGGGTGGGTGAGTGGGTGGGTGAATGAGTGGGTGGGTGGGTGGGTTAGTGGGTAAGTGAATGAGTAGGTGAGTAGGTGGGTAGGTTGGTGACTGGGTGGGTGAGTTAGTAGGTGGGTGGGTGGGTGAATGAGTGGGTGAGTGGGTGAGTGGGTGGGTGGGTGACTGACTGGGTGGGTGAATGAGTGGGTGGGTGAATGAGTGGGTGGGTGGGTGAGTAGGTGGGTGGGTGACTGGGTGGGTGGGTGAGTGAGTGGGTGGGTGGGTGACTGGGTGGGTGGGTGAGTAGGTGGGTGGGTGGGTGACTGGGTGGGTGAGTGGGTGAATGAGTGGGTGAGTAGGTAGGTGGGTGGGTGGGTGGGTGAGTAGGTGAGTGGGTGGGTGAGTGGGTGGGGTGAGTGAGTGGGAGAGTGAGTGGGTGAGTGGGTGACTGGGTGAGTGGGTGAGTTAGTGGGTGGGTGGGTGACTGGGTGGGTGGGTGACTGACTGGGTGGGTGAATGAGTGGGTGGGTGAGTAGGTGGGTGGGTGACTGGGTGGGTGGGTGGGTGACTGGGTGGGTGAGTAGGTAGGTTGGTGGGTGGGTGGGTGAATGGGTGGGTGGGTGAGTAGGTGGGTGGGTAGGTGAGTGGGTGGGTGGGTGGGTGAGTGAGTGGGAGAGTGAGTGGGTGAGTGGGTGACTGGGTGGGTGGGTGAGTGGGTGAGTTAGTGGGTGGGTGGGTGACTGGGTGAATGAGTGGGTGAGTGGCTGAGTAGGTGGGTGGGTGAGTGGGTGGGTGGGTGAGTGGGTGGGTGACTGGGTGGGTGAATGAGTGGGTGGGTGGGTGACTGGGTGGGTGAATGAGTGGGTGAGTAGGTAGGTGGGTGGGTGACTGGGTGGGTGGGTGGGTAGGTGAGTGGGTGGGTGAGTGAGTTAGTGGGTGAGTGGGTGAGTTGGTGGGTGAGTAGGTGGGTGAGTGGATGGGTGAGTGAGTGGGTGGGTGAGTGGGTGGGTGAGTGAGTGAGTGGGTGAGTGAGTGGGTGGGTGAGTGAGTGGGTGGGTGAGTGAGTGGGTGGGTGGGTGAGTGAGTGAGTGAGTGGGTGGGTGGGTGGGTGGGTGGGTGGGTGAGTGGGTGGGTGAGTGAGTGGGTGAGTAGGTGGGTGGGCGAGTGAGTGAGTGGGTGAGTGGGAGGGTGAGTGGGTGGGTGAGTGAGTGGGTGAGTGGGTGGGTGAGTGGGTGGGCGGGTGGGTGAGTGGGTGAGTGAGTGGGTGAGTGAGTGAGTGGGTGAGTTAGTGGGTGGGTGGGTGAGTGAGTGGGTGAGTTGGTGGGTGAGTTAGTGGGGTGGGTGGGTGAGTGAGTGAGTGTGTGAGTGTGTGAGTGAGTGAGTTAGTGGGTGAGTGGGTGAGTGGGTGGGTGGGTGAGTTGGTGGGTGAGTAGGTGGGTGAGTGAGTGGGTGGGTGCCCCCGTGCCTCGCCCGCTCACCGTGAGGACGTGCACGTAGGGTGAGCCATTGGGTGCTTCGAGGCTGCCATTCACCTCCACGTGCTTGAGCCACTGCACGTGGTGGTGCAGCTGCTGCTGACTGCTGCCGCCAGCGCTCTGCAGGACGACGCAGCGGAGCTCCACGTCGCTCCCCTCCGCCGCCGTCACGTTCGCCGGGAGGCCGTCCTGCAGCGACGGCCGCTGGGGCTGGCCACGCTCTGCACGCCGGGAGGGGCGGGAGGGGGTGGGGGGAGGGGAGGGGGGAGGGGAGGGGGGAGGGGAGAGGGAGGGAGGAGAGGGAGGGAGGGGGGAGGGGAGGGGGGAGAGGAGAGGGATGGAGGAGAGGGGGGAGAGGAGAGGGAGGGGAGGAAACAAATTACGAAATGATGAACGAAGCAAAGTGTCGACTACACCGAGCATCTTCTTGTTTCCACTAATCGTAAAAAAAAAGAGAAAAAAAGGGAAGGGGGGAGATGGAGGGGTGAGAGGAAGAGGGGAGAGGGAGGGGGGAGAGGGGGGAGATGAGAGGGAGGGGGGAGAGGGAGGGGGGAGAGGGAGGGGGAGGAGAGGGAGGGAGGGGGAGGAGTGGGAAGGGGGAGAGTGGAGGGGGGGGGGGGTCACCACCGATGACGACGAGCTGGTACGAGTGCTGGATGGAGCCGTGCTGGTTGCTGACCACACAGCTGTAGTTGCCCGCGTCAGAGGGCACCACGCTGTCCAGCACGAGCGTCCAGTCCTTGATCCTCAGCTTCAACAGCAGCAGCACAACAACAACAACATTATACACACACACACACATCGCCATTGTCTTACACACTGCTTGGTCCCCACCAAAGTGTCGGACCAGACAATGTCACTCCCAGGACCATGTCTAGCAGCTCGTGGCTGCTTCCTGGACGGCGTGACAAATATAACAAGAGGCCGTCCACCCTTTCACCCGGCCATCAAACAGTTTGTACTATGAGACATCTCATTTGCCAGTGGCAAAATAAAGTAATAGGTTTTTACCTATTCAACTGGTACAAAAACTGACACCTTTATACAAGGCATCATGTTTGCAATAATACACAACACAAGCAGTCAAAATGCAAACAAAAAGAAACAACTCTGATGATGATAATGATATGCACTGTCCTTGAAGTTGATTGGTCCACACCTGAGACAGCTTTTCTTAGAGCCCAGTCTCACCCTGGTGTTGGACCAGACGACGCCAAAAGTTTGTGTCAAGATGTGAAACCCATAATTATAGATTTGAAGCTTTCGTGACTGCAAGGAATCATATTCTTAGTTTTTTTCGGTAAAGTCACGTAGGTAAAAAAAATTTAATTAATAAAAGTAAAATAATAAAATAAAAATCACGACGTTTGGGAAGCTTGTGTTGCCTCCGAAACGTGATTTTTATTTAATTTTTATTTTACTTTTATTAATATAAATGTTTTACCTACACAGTGACTTTACCAAAAAAACCTAAGAATATGAATGTGAAGCCCAACCCGCTCACCTGGCCCCGCTCACCCAGCCCCGCTCACTGACCCCGCTCACCCAGCCCCGCTCACCCAGCCCGCTCACCCGGCCCCGCTCACCCTGCCCCGCTCACCCGGCCCCGCTCACCCGGCCCCGCTCACCCAGCCCGCTCACCCAGCCCGCTCACCCAGCCCCGCTCACCCTGCCCCGCTCACCCAGCCCCGCTCACCCAGCCCGCTCACCCAGCCCGCTCACCTAACCCGCTCGCCCGGCCCCGCTCACCCGGAAGGCCCCGAGGCGCCGCTCCTCCCCGCCGTGGAGGCGCCCTCCGTCGTGGAGCCAGACGACGGAGGGCGTGGGCACTCCGGTGGCGAGGCAGCGCAGCTTGACGCTGCTGCCGCTGGGCACCACCCACAGCGGCTTGGACAGCGAGCCGGACATGCGGCTCCAGCGAGGTGGGCCACCAGACCCCGTGGTCGTGCGCACTTGGGGGGCGGGGGGAGAGATACGTCACTCACCACTCACCCACCACTCGCCACTCACCACTCACTCACCACTCACTCACACCGCCACTCACCACTCACCACTCACACCGCCACTCACTACTCACTCACCACTCACTCACCACTCACTCACCACTCACACCATCACTCACCACTCACACCGCCACTCACCACTCACACCGCCACTCACCACTCACACCGCCACTCACCACTCACACCGCCACTCACCACTCACCACTCACACCGCCACTCACTACTCACTCACCACTCACTCACCACTCACTCACCACTCACACCGTCACTCACCACTCACACCGCCACTCACCACTCACACCGCCACTCACCACTCACACCGCCACTCACCACTCACACCGCCACTCACCACTCACACCGCCACTCACCACTCACACCATCACTCACCACTCACACCGCCACTCACCACTCACACCGCCACTCACCACTCACTCACCACTCACACCGCCACTCACCACTCACTCACCACTCACACCGCCACTCACACTCACACCGTCACTTCATCCACTCACACCGCCACTCACCACTCACCACTCACACCGCCACTCGCCACTCACACCGCCCACTCACCACTCACCACCGTCACTCATCCACTCACACCGCCACTCGCCACTCACACCGTCACTCGCCACTCACACCGCCCACTCACCACTCACACCGTCACTCACCACTCCACCGCCACTCACACTCACACCGCCACTCACCACTCACACCGTCACTCACCCACTCACACCGTCACTCATCCACTCACACCGCCACTCATCCACTCACACCGCCACTCACCACTCACACCGCCACTCACCACTCACACCCGCCAGCTCATCCACTCACACCGCCACTCATCCACTCACACCGTCACTCGCCACTCACACCGCCACTCATCCACCACACCGCCACTCGCCACTCACACCGCCACTCATCCACTCACACCGCCACTCACCACTCACACCCGCCACTCACCACTCACACCGCCACTCACCACTCACACCGCCACTCATCCACTCACACCGCCACTCATCCACTCACACCGTCACTCGCCACTCACACCGCCACTCACCACTCACACCGCCACTCGCCACTCACACCGCCACTCATCCACTCACACCGCCACTCACCACTCACACCGTCACTCATCCACTCACACCGTCACTCGCCACTCACACCGCCACTCATCCACTCACACCGCCACTCATCCACTCACACCGTCACTCGCCACTCACACCGCCACTCACCACTCACACCATCACTCACCACTCACACCGCCACTCACCACTCACACCGCCACTCACCACTCACTCACCACTCACACCGCCACTCACCACTCACTCACCACTCACACCGCCACTCACCACTCACACCGTCACTCATCCACTCACACCGCCACTCACCACTCGCCACTCACACCGCCACTCGCCACTCACACCGCCACTCACCACTCACACCGCCACTCGCCACTCACACCGCCACTCACCACTCACACCGTCACTCATCCACTCACACCGTCACTCGCCACTCACACCGCCACTCATCCACTCACACCGCCACTCATCCACTCACACCGTCACTCGCCACTCACACCGCCACTCATCCACTCACACCGCCACTCACCACTCACACCGCCACTCACCACTCACACCGCCACTCGCCACTCACACCGCCACTCATCCACTCACACCGCCACTCACCACTCACACCGCCACTCACCACTCACACCGCCACTCGCCACTCACACCGTCACTCACCACTCACACCGCCACTCGCCACTCACACCGCCACTCGCCACTCACACCGCCACTCCCCACTCACACCGCCACTCACCACTCACACCGCCACTCACCACTCACACCGCCACTCACCACTCACACCGCCACTCACCACTCACACCGCCACTCACCACTCACACCGCCACTCATCCACTCACACCGTCACTCGCCACTCACACCGCCACTCACCACTCACACCATCACTCACCACTCACACCGCCACTCACCACTCACACCGCCACTCACCACTCACTCACCACTCACACCGCCACTCACCACTCACTCACCACTCACACCGCCACTCACCACTCACACCGTCACTCATCCACTCACACCGCCACTCACCACTCACCACTCACACCGCCACTCGCCACTCACACCGCCACTCACCACTCACACCGCCACTCGCCACTCACACCGCCACTCATCCACTCACACCGCCACTCACCACTCACACCGTCACTCGCCACTCACACCGCCACTCACCACTCACACCGCCACTCACCACTCACACCGTCACTCGCCACTCACACCGCCACTCACCACTCACACCGTCACTCGCCACTCACACCGCCACTCGCCACTCACACCGCCACTCACCACTCACACCGCCACTCACCACTCACACCGCCACTCACCACTCACACCGCCACTCACCACTCACACCGCCACTCGCCACTCACACCGTCACTCGCCACTCACACCGCCACTCACCACTCACACCGTCACTCATCCACTCACACCGCGACTCGCCACTCACACCGCCACTCACCACTCACACCGCCACTCACCACTCACACCGCCACTCACCACTCACACCGCCACTCACCACTCACACCGCCACTCGCCACTCACACCGTCACTCATCCACTCACACCGCCACTCGCCACTCACACCGCCACTCACCACTCACACCGCCACTCACCACTCACACCGTCACTCGCCACTCACACCGCCACTCACCACTCACACCGTCACTCACCACTCACACCGCCACTCACCACTCACACCGCCACTCACACACATGAACACACACACGTACACACACACGTACACTCACACACACACACGTACACACACGTGAACACACACACGTACACTCACACACACGTGAACACACACACACGTGAACACACTCACGTACACTCACACACGTACACACACACGTACACACACACGTACACTCACACATGCGCACACGCACACACACGTACACACAAAATCACACGTACACTCACGTGAACACACACACACGTAAACACACGTACATTCACACACGTACACACACGCACACTCACGTACACTCACGCACGTACACTCACACACACGTGCACACACACGTACACACACACGTGAACACACATGAACACACACGTACACTCACACACACGTGCACACACACACGTATACACACACGTGAACACACACGTGAACACACACGTACACTCACAACAACAACAACAACAACCGCCATTCGCCACTAAGTGGCGGTGACGTCACCACGACGCTTGTGCCAGGCCAAGTGCACCTTGAGGCCACGTGAAGTGTCGAACGCCCGCTGGCAGGAGGTCACGGCTGACCGAGATGACCGAGATGACTGGCTGATGCACCACCTGTGCCCCCTACTGTACCAACTTGCTGTGCTTTAGCCACCCGGCGCTCCGCTCGTTGTTGTGAGCGTCGCTCCTCCGCCCTCCGTTGTTGTTGGAGGGCAACTGCCTCCAACTGCCCAGTAGCGTCCTTCACGAGCCTCCTCCACTGAGGCCGATCTTGACACCGCTGGTACCAGTCATCGGCAAGTCCACTCAGCTCCACGTCCTCCTGTACCACATCACTCCATCTCTTCTCTAGCCCGTGCCGCACCCGTTTAGCCCCCTCGATCCGGCCGAACAAAAGCTGTTTAGGCATGCGGTGGCTGGGCATGCGGGCTACATGACCCAGCCAACGCAGCCTTGCCTGCCGGAGGAGCTCACTGATGGGACTTTGCCCAGATCTTTCAAGGACTTGTGAGCTCCTCACACAATCCAGCCTGGTTAAACCCATGATGGATCGTAGGCAGGCCAGCCTAAATGTTTCCAACCGGCGAAGATGCTCCATTATGGGGGTCCACGTTTCGCAAGCGTAGAGAAGGGAGGGAATGACCGTGGCCGAGAAGACCTGAAGCTTCGTGCGGAGTGACAGACCAGGTAGCTTCCACACAGCGTTACGCAACCGATGAAAAGATATTGCCGCTCGACTGATTCGGAGTGAGACCTCTGCTGATAAACTGGAGCCGGTCATAAGCACACTGCCCAGGTATGGGAAACTCTCCACTCTCTCCACAACTGCCCCATCACCGATTGGGAGTTGTGGGGGTGGAGTGTCCGATGGTACAAAATACCCAGGCAGGTGCTTAGTTTTGGTGGGGCTGATGGTAAGGCCCCACCTCTTAGTGGCACGCTCCAGTCTCAGCAGCAGCGTCTCCAACTCCTCTTCTGAATGAGCAGCTATTACCAAATCATCGGCATACATAACGTGGTTGACCAATAGGGAGCCATCCCTTGATCGCACCCGGGCGTCGATCAGCCTCCCATTATATCTGTACCAAATGGAAATTCCCCCGGTACAGCTATTGCAGGCTTCACGAACTATGCAGTCTAAATAGATGTTAAATAATGTGGGAGCCAGAGGACATCCCTGTCGCACCCCAAGGTGTACAGGGAAAGGCTCCGACTCCCGGCCACGTAGTTTTACCCGGGCCCGCTCACCATCATGAAGGTCCTTAATGATCGTGAGCAGAGGGTCAGGGACTCCGAAAGCACGAAGAACAACCCAGAGCCCAGTCCTACTGATGGTATCATAGGCCTTGACCAGGTCAATAAAGCAGAGATGTAGGTCGTTTTGGAATTCCCTACATCTCTGCTGTAGCAGACGGACAGAAAAATATGGCATCTGTGCAGGACCGCCCTTTCCTGAAACCGCATTGGGGCTCCGTAAGCCTCTCCTCAGCATGCCTAGCAAGGCAATGTGAACACACACACACACACTTGAACACACACACTTGAACACACACACACTTCAACACACACACGTACACACACGTGAACACACACACTCACGTACACACACACACGTGAACACACATGTACATACACACGTGAACACACACACACACGTGAACACACACACACGTACACTCACACGTACACACACGTGAACACACACGTACACACACGTGAACACACACACTTGAACACACACACTCACGTACACACACACGTGAACACACACACACACGTACACACACGTGAACACACACATTTGAATACACACACGTACACACTCGTGAACACACGCGTACACACGTACCGTACACACGTGAACACTCACACGTACACACGCTCACATACACTCACACACACGTACAAACACTGACGTACACTCACACACGTACAAACACACGTACACACACACGTACACACACACGTGAACACACACACATGTACACACACACACATGAACACATAAACACGTACACACACTCACACGTAAACACACACATGTACACACACTCACACACATGTGAACACACACGTGAACACACACACGTACACACACGTGAACACACGCACATGTACACACACTCACACGTGAACACACACACGTACACGCACGTGAACACACCCACACGTGAACAAACACGTACACACACTCACGTACACACACACACGTACACACACGTGAACACTCACGTGAACACACACGTACACGCACGTGAACACACACACACACGTGAACACACATGTACACACACGTACACACACGTGAACACACACGTACACACATGTGAACACAAACGTACACACACACACGTGAACATACACACGTACACACACTCACGTACACTCACACGTGAACACACACACACACGTACACACACGTGAACACACACGTGTACACACACTCACGTGAACACACACACGTGAGCACACACACACACGTGAACACACACACTCACGTACACACACGTACACACACGTACACACGTGCACACACACTAGTTCCCCAGTTCACGAGTGCTTCTCCACATGGTCAAGACATGATCCTTCAAGCGTCACTCACAGTGACCACCTAAAACACTAAAGCTGAAACACAATCAACGACTTCAAATACCTTCAAACCATTTCCAAGTATTCGCTCATAGCCGCACCCAAGTCTATTGTACTTGGAGTCTGCGTCTCTCTCTCTCATCACCACGGTGGCTATGAGATGTTAACTACCTTGCCTGGTCTACAGGAGGTTGTGGGTTCGATCCCGACCCTGACGATGCCTGCTGCTGTATATTTGGAGTCTGCGTCTCTCTCTCATCATCATCACGGTGGCTATGAGATGTTAACTACCTCGCCTGGTCTACAGGAGGTTGTGAGTTCGATCCCGACCCTGACGATGCCTGCTGCTGTATATTTGGAGTCTGCGTCTCTCTCATCATCATCATCACGGTGGCTATGAGATGTCGACTACCTCGCCTGGTCTACAGGAGGTCGTGGGTTCGATCCCGACCCTGACGACGCCTGCTGCTGCTGCTGTATATACAGAAGTTGGCGGTGTCTCTCTCCCCTCTCTCTCGCCACGTGCTCCGTCACCATCACGATGGGCGTCACGGCCACGCGCGCGGTCCTCACGAGTTGAAGCGACGGGAGAGAGGGGAGAGAGGAAGACGCGGAGCTGGCACAGAGCGATGCTTGAGCTCCCCCCCCCCCCCCCGTCTCGTTACCTTCGTGAGCGGCCCCCACCGCTAAGACGGCGGCGGTGGCGGCGATGCAGACGGCGAGGAGGGACCCCAGATGCCTGCCGCTGCTGC
The DNA here is from genome assembly GCF_015708825.2 of Lethenteron reissneri. Taxonomy (NCBI): domain Eukaryota; kingdom Metazoa; phylum Chordata; class Hyperoartia; order Petromyzontiformes; family Petromyzontidae; genus Lethenteron; species Lethenteron reissneri. The sequence continues at coordinate 33,945 of NW_026891105.1, forward strand.
CGCTGCTGCCGCTGCTGCCGCTGTGCAGGAGCGCGGAGACGACTCCCATGGAGGTCATGGTGCTGGTGGGGTGTGGATCATGGCGGCGGGGGAATCGGTTCGATTCGCCGACACTCTTTTCCCGCGAGAGAGACGAGGCGGTGAGAGAGAAGGCGGTGAGAGAGAGTGGAGTGGCGTGTGGAAGGGTGAGTGGAGTGTTTCGGAGCGAGTGGAGTGTTGTGTAAGAACATGGATGCTACACCAACTGCTATTGCTGCTGCTGCAGTCTAACCCCAGCCAGAGAGAAGGACCCCAATGAATGATTAACCCAGCCAGAGAAAAGGACCCCAATGAATGATTAACCCAGCATCAGTTTTTGTCTATCACATCAGGTTTTTGAGATATAAAATATTGCATTTTCAATACAAACTGCGGAAGAAAAATATTAAATAAATGTGGATATCTACATAAAATGATATTGTAAACACGCTATCCTAAACATACAGCACCATATTTTAACACTAAAGCAGTCACTGACTCGTAACAACTTGCAATCATAAGTGACAGAGTTAATTTCGGGTAAAATCAATGAAAATGGGGTATGCCGATAGCATAAAAATGAGATGTGATAGAGCAAATCTGAGATCAGATTTGGAATCAGCACCCTGAAATCAGTCTCAAACTACACACACCACACACAGACAAAGCTACCCCAGGTAGCCTCTAGAAGGGCTGTAGGGGCAAGTGCTGTTAGTAGCGAGTAGCAGCAGTGTCTATGTACTACACACACCACGCACAGACAAAGCTACCCCAGGTAGCCTCTAGCAGCGCTGTAGGGGCAAGTACTGTTAGTAGCAAGTAGCAGCACCTATGAAGGCCGGCACAGCACACGAGGGGGTGGGTGGCCAGCACCACGCCCGACCGCCTTGGTCTCTCCCCCAGTGCTAGCGATGTTTACTCCACACCGCCGCTACACCAGGTACTCATTTTGAGGCTGAGTCGACCTAGGGGAGGCCCGGGACCGGTTCAGATCATCGTCACCGGTGTTGGCCGTGAGCGGGAATCGAACCCGTGTCGCCGGGTTCGTAGCGCGGCGTAGCGCTAACCGCTGCACCGCCGCTCCCCCCAGCTGTACACAGACACACGCACAGTCTGCACAGACTGCCGGGGGAGGAGAGGCAACTCACGGGGCAGCAGCAGCAGCACGGGGCAGCAGCAGCAGCACGGGGCAGCAGCTGACGGGTTGGGTGGTGCTGGGGGTGGAGGCGCGGCCACCCGGCCCGTCACTAGAGCCTCTCTCTCGTTGGTAAGGAGCACCACCAACATCAACATCCACGATGCCGCGAGAACCACCCTTCCTTAGCAGTGGTAACCACCCTTCCTTAGCAGTGGTAACCACCCTTCCTTAGCAGTGGTAACCACCCTTCCTTAGCAGTGGTAACCACCCTTCTTTAGCAGTGGTAACCACCCTTCTTTAGCAGTGGTAACCACCCTTCCTTAGCAGTGGTAACCACCCTTCCTTAGCAGTGGTAACCACCCTTCCTTAGCAGTGGTAACCACCCTTCTTTAGCAGTGGTAACCACCCTTCCTTAGCAGTGGTAACCACCCTTCTTTATCAGTGATAACCACCCTTCCTTAGCAGTGGTAACCACCCTTCCTTAGCAGTGGTAACCACCCTTCCTTAGCAGTGGTAACCACCCTTCTTTAGCAGTGATAACCACCCTTCCTTAGCAGTGGTAACCACACCCACCCAGGTTACCTGCACTGACCACTCACCTGATTCACCACCTGTACACACACACGTACACACACACACACGTACACACACACGCGTACACACACATACACACGTACACACACACACACGTACACACACACACACACGTACACACACGTACACACGTACACACACACGTACACACACACACGCACATACAATTAATTAAGTGGTGCAAATCAAACTGTGGCCCTTATCCGCTCTACCAATTCCACTCTGACCGGGGCATTGCTCGCCTATCCGAGCTACCAATTCTCCCCTCCATTCAAAAATTTTGTTTAATGTGTTACAACTTTTAAAACCTCCTTTTATAAACGATTATGACACCGCTATAACATTTGTCCCACGGGCAATCAATCACCACCACCATCACCACCATCACCACCATCACCACCATCACCACCACCACCATCATCATCATCACCACCACCACCATCACCATCACCACCGCCACCATCATCACCACCATCACCACCACCATCACCACCACCTGCACCATCACCATCAATAGCATCACCACCATCGCTACCACCATCACCACCATCATCATCACCATCACTACCACCACCATCACCACCATCACCACCATCATCACCACCATCACCACCACCACCATCAACGCCACCACCATATGTGAGTCTATGGCTCTCTCTCTGTGTGAGTGAGTCTATGGGTCTCTGTGTGTGAGTGAGTGAGTCTATGGCTCTCTGTGTGAGTGAGTCTATGGGTCTGTGTGTGTGAGTGAGTCTATGGGTCTGTGTGTGTGAGTGAGTCTATGGCTCTCTGTGTGTGTGAGTCTATGGGTCTGTGTGTGTGATGAGTCTATGGCTCGCTCTGTGTGTGTGAGTGATTCTATGGGTCTCAGAGTCTGAATGACTCTGTCTTCTCGACAGACCTGTTCTCTGTCGAGAAGACAGAGTCTGAATGTGGGGGGGTGGGAGGTTGAAACTTATGGAAACATTTGTAATAGATTGACGGTGATCATTGCCACGAGTGTGTAAGAGAAGTGAACGCATCGCCTGTGGAGAACGCGGGGATCGAACCCGCAACCTTCCGCATGGGAAGCGAGGGCGCTACCCACTGCGCTACTCGCCCAGGGCGTGAAGGTATTAAGCTCTGGGCTCCTACACGGTGACGTTCAGCCTAATCCATGAATGAGTTCTAGATTTGAAGCTTTCAAGTTCAAGTTCATGTATTAGGTGTAGTCCTGTGAGCCATTCGGCTCTTGAATCGGGTGCAACCGCAACAAACAAAAACAAAAACACGAACAAAAAACATCTTAAAGTGAATATGTGACTAAGAGCAAACAGAAAGTCCAAGAAAAGACAGCAAAATATTGCAGAAAAAATCACCGCTACACACCAACGCTGTGTGCAAATATCCCAGTGGGATGCAAGTCAAACAACAACAACAACAATAAGACAACTTAGATTAAGGCCATCAGTCTAACTCTGTACTACAACAAACAAACATGGCTAAACCAATACACTTTTCGAAATCACCAAAATAAAGCCATGAAAGCAAAATTTCGATCAACAATGCTTCTTTTAATAAACAGCAAATCCCAATCAAGCGGTCAGTGCCTTGCCCAATGGACTCACCAAATGTGTAACGTTTTCTATTTGAATAAATGTAAAATAAGTATAACCCGTAAAAACAAAGTTTTTCACTCTAAATCCTTCATATGCGTGGCGGCTAGAGTCCTCTCGTCCTCTGGCTTGAGATGGCTGCCACCTATGGGTCAGATGATTGCCTGCCACCATTAAGCAATTGGTAATTAAATGTTTAATTTGTTTTCCCTATACAGTGTAAAATTTTGGACATTATTTTTCACGAACATTAATTGTCACGCACAACGAGTCTGTGTGCAAAATGTCAGCTCGATTGGATCACGGGAAGTGGGTTAAAAAACGACCGAAAGATTTGCACGGTCGTAAGCAAGCAAGCAAGCACGCAAGCACGCAAGCATGCGAACTTAATATAAAGGATTTAATAAGTATAACCCGTAAAAACAAAGTTTTTCACTATAAATCCTTTATATGCGTGGCAGCGAACTTAATATAAAGGATTTAAAAATATATTCGCCTGTGGAGGACGCGGGGATCGAACCCGCGACCTCTCGCATGGGAAGCGAGACTGCGCCACTCGCCCAGCGCGTGAAGGTGTCACGCGCTGGGCTCCTACACGGTGACGTTCAGCCACATCCATGATGAGTTCCAGATGTGAAGCTTTCGTGACTGCAATGATTCATACTCTTAGTTTTTTTCGGTCAAGTCGCTTATTAAATTGTAGATTTGAAGCTTTCGTGACTGCAATGATTCATACTCTTAGGCTTTTTCGGTAAAGTCGCTTATTAAATTGTAGATTTGAAGCTTTCGTGACTGCAATGGTTCATACTCTTAGGCTTTTTTCGGTAAAGTCGTTTATTAAATTGTAGATTTGAAGCTTTCGTGACTGCAATGATTCATGCTCTTAGGCTTTTTCGGTAAAGTCACTCATTAAAGCATAAAACCCACGACGTTTCGATCTCAACACATTAACATGATGTATTAATGACGTCAGTTAGAGTAGCCACTCGTTGTGGGAGGGGAATGTCTTGTACCCCGGAAGTGACGTCATGTCACCTGCTGCCGCGTGACGTCACAAGCTGCAGCTTCGCGCGTGCAGTGAAATCCGAGGTGAGAAATTCTCATCGTCGTGGTGGTTGTGGTTGTGGTGGTTGTTGTTGTTGTGGTTGTTGTTGTTTACCAAGGTAGAGCCTCGCTCTCTCTCTCGTAGGGATGTCACTAGAGCAGCAGCAGCTTGTGAATCGATGTCCAAGTTGGAACTTTACAACGCGGGGCCTAGACACGCGGGGCCTTGCCTCCTGCCCTCGCCTGGTCGCGTTTGCTTTAATTCCCTCCCTAAAGTTTAATTTGTCTTCACGCGGCTCGCTACTTTGTCACTTTGGTTTATTGTAGATATTAACGCAGTTTTTTTTTGTTTTTTTACCAGCCCAAGCCCGCCTGAGCTGCTGTACCGCTCTTGTTTACAGAAGCTACCTGCCCACAACAACAACAAGGTGGGTGGGTGGGGTTTTGTCAACGCGTGTGTCAATGTTTTGACTTAAAACTTTCGTAACTGCAGCAATTCATATTCTTGGTTCTTTCTGTAAAGTCACGGAGATAGAAAATAAAAAAACAGATCAAAATATTAAATTAAATAAAAAATTGAAAATAAAGAAAAAAAACCCACGACGTTTTGACCGCAACACAAGTGGTCTTTGTTTAATTTTTAGATTTGATGAAGCTTTCGTGACTGCAAGGATTCATATTCTTAGGTTTTTTCGGTAAAGTCACCAGGTAGGTAAAAACATTAAAATTAATAAAAGTAAAATAAAATAAAGATCACGACGTTGTGTTGCCTCCGAAACGTCGTGATCTTAATTTTATTTGACTTTTATTAATTTTAATGTTTTTACCTACCTGGTGACTTTACCGAAAAAACCTGAGAATATTTATTTAATTTCATGATCTGTTATTTGTATTTGCTATCTACGTGACTTTAGAACCAAGACTACGTGTGTCAATGTCTGTCAAACACGCTGAGCGCGTGCTGATGTTGACTCTAAATGTGGAGGGGACAACCCCTGCTGCTGTTCACCATGGCACTGTGTGTGTGCCAGAGTGAAGTCTATTCACTCTGTTGAACACGCACGTTATGTCAAAACAAAATTATATCTTCTTGGTTATTTCGGTAAAGTCACGTAGAAGGGAAATAATAAAATAATAAAAATAAAACATTAAATAATATAATAAAATAATATGGCCATATAATTTTATTATATTTCGATGTAAAGCTTTCGTGACTGCAGGGATTCATCTTGGTTCCTTCGGTAAAGTCACGTAGAAGGGAAATAATAAAGTAATACAAATAAAACATAATAAATTAATATAATATAATAAAATAATAAAATAAAATAATATGATCATATAATATTAAATTTCGATGTAAAGCTTTCGTGACTGCAGGGATTCATCTTCTTGGTTCTTTGGGTAAAGTCACGTAGAAGGGAAATAACAAAATAATACAAATAAAACATAATAATATAAAATATTGTATTAGTTTTATTTTTATTATTTCCCTTCTACGTGACTTTACCGAAAGAACCAAGAAGATGAATCCCTGCAGTCACGAAAGCTTTAAATCGAAAGTTACATTTCAGATTAGTCTATGGGTCTCAACCATGTGTCTCTGTGGGTCTTTATGTGTATCTGTGGGTTTCTATGTGTCTCTGTGGGTCTCTGTGTGACTCTGTGGGTCTCTATGGGTTTCTATTAATCTCCATAGGTCTCTATTCATCTCGATGTATCTCTATGGGTCTCTGTCTGTCTCTGTGGGTCTCTATGGGTTTCTATTAATCTCCATAGGTCTCTATTCATCTCGATGTATCTCTATGGGTCTCTATGGGTCTCTGTGGGTCTCTGTGGGTCTCTATGGGTCTCTATTCATCTCCATGGGTCTTTACTCATCTCGATGCATCTATGGGTCTCTGTGGGTCTCTGTGGGTCTATTAATCTCCATGGGTCTTTTATCATATCGATGTATCTCTATGGATCTCTATGGGTCTCTATGTGTCTCTGTGGGTCTCTATGGGTTTCTATTAATCTCCATGGGTCTTTTATCATCTTGATGTATCACTATGGGTCGAAATGGAAACAGGAAGTTAACACAGCACGCACGTGCAGCAGCAGAAGTCGGATCTGTTCATCCCCAGCATTCAAGGACATCTCAGCCTGGGTTCACACCTCTGAGTTACGATTGAACATTAATTAACGCATTTCTGCATAACACAAACAGTGTTGGTTTCAACACCCTTTGCGATGTCAGCTGAATTTTGCTCTCAGAAATATTCCTTTTGTAGCCAGACAGCCGAAATTGTGCGCTCGGAATTTTGGGTTCACATTCATTGTTATGACTATTTGCCCTCTCCTTGTGTGCCATAACAGCCCGTGTGATGAATGTGGGAAACTGTTTCACTACATCATGAATATATGAATAAGTATAGACGTGTAAGTCACGTGTGACTGTGTTTTTGCATTCCTCTGTGTCTTGATACTGATGTGTAGGTGGTCTGGATATTCTTTATTTCTGTCTGCAGCTGTCGCTTGGTCTGATGGAGCAAAGACGCTCAGCACAGCTCGGTACGGCAAGGCAACAATACGACCAGCGTGGATACAGCACGGAGCAGACTGGAAATTTGACACAGCACCAGAGAACACACACAGGAGAGAAACCCTTCAAGTGCAGTGTGTGTGGGAAGGCGTTTGCATGGCCATCTGCTCTTCAGATCCACCAGAGAGCACACACAGGAGAGAAACCCTTCAAGTGCAGTGTGTGTGGGAAGGCGTTTTCACGGTCATTTGCTCTTGTAGAACACCAGAGAACACACACGGGAGAGAAACCCTTCAAGTGCAGTGTGTGTGGGAAGGCGTTTGCACATCCATCAAATCTTCATGTACACCAGAGAACACACACAGGAGAGAAACTTTTCAAGTGCAGTGTGTGTGGGAACGCGTTTTCACAGTCATCTTCTCTTAAAAAACACCAGAGAACACACACGGGAGAGAAACCCTTCAAGTGCAGTGTGTGTGTGGAAGGCGTTTTCACGGTCATCTTATCTTAAAATACACCAGAGAACACACACGGGAGAGAAACCCTTCAAGTGCACTGTGTGTGTGAAGGCATTTTCACAGTCATCTTCTCTTATAAAACACCAGAGAACACACACAGGAGAGAAACCCTTCAAGTGCACTGTGTGTGGGAAGGCATTTACACAGTCATCAAATCTTCAAGCACACCAGAGAACACACACGGGAGAGAAACCCTTCAAGTGCACTCCGTGCGGGATGGCGTTTACACGGTCATCACATCTTCAAGTTCACCAGAGAACACAGACGCATCAGAATATCCACAAGGAGTGGAGTGTGAAGTCAGCTTGTGAAAGTCAAAGTGCCGCAATGAGCCCATCCCTTGTGAAACAAGAACCGGAAGAAAATCCCAGCTTGGACACTTTTAAAGGTACCGAGGTGAAATATGAAGAGGTGAAATGTGAAGAAGTGATGGTGAAGAGCGAAGAAGTGAAGGTAAAATGTGAAGATGAAGATTCAAATCCTAAATGGGACCTTTACATTCATGGAGGCGACGTGAAGCAGGAGGAGAATTCGGACTGTGAGGCAACTCCCAGCAGTTTGTGGAGGTGGAGGTGTGGGTGGACTTTCTCTGAGACGATACAAAGTCAAATGGAGACCCGGTAGATGTTTAAACCAGTGACGATGCCGCTCCAATAGATGCACCCTTGTCACAGGCCTTTAATGACAAGAATGTGAAGTTGAACACTCAGTTCCTAGGTGCAACCTGCAGAGTAAGAGCGAGTGGCCAGTCTTTGTGGACCTGTGTGTTGGTAGATCTCTAACCAGGAGCGAGAGCCAATAAGCTCCCAAGCATTCACTCTGTTATAATTGCTTTTACATGGTGCTTACTTAATCCGCTCAGCAACTCGGAGTTTTGTATCGTATCTCGTCTCAAACACTCGAAGAGCACCCCAAGTGGCAGCTGCCCCTGTGTGGCACAAGGTGGTGGCCCTGCACCGGCCTGCGTGTGGACAAGAGCCTGTCGGTAGGGGGCGATGGTTGATGTGGCATCTCAGTTGTGGAGTTTGTAGGTAATGTTTAGAATTTGCTACATTTTGACCCAGACGCCAACATGCAATGACCTACTCGTTTTGAATGACACAATTTTATGTTTCACATCCGCTGTTCAGTAGAGGGTGCATTCTTTAAATAGCTCCTTGTTAATACGATGTTATCTAAACTAAATTGTTCAATTTTGTAAGAACGTAATCAACCAGGTAGGGTGTTGACTGTTGTGTTGGCTGACTGTTGTGTTGTGTTGCATTATATTTCTAAGTTCACTATGTTTGTTTTCTCATTCACTTGTTGCACCTGATGATGGTTGCTTGTGTTCCAATCGAAATGTCGTATTCTGTTATTTAATTTCTTTTTCCGTGACTTTACCGATGCAGTAAGTTTCACTGCAGTTATTCAATGTCAATATGCCTGTCAGTAGTTTAGAATGAATACTTTTCTGATTGTGCGCATACATTGAACATTTTGTCTGAGGGTCAAACATCGAATAAGCGATGTTGGGACAAAGTGTGTGTTTGTGTTTGTAAGTAGCCTGTAGAGATTACTCAGGTGAGACCCGTTATTCTTGTGATACAGGTCAAGGGTACTTTTGTGTTTCAAGGAAGTATCTGCCTCTGGAGTAGGGAGCATGCAATAGGGAGCACGCTCGGATCATCCGTCAGTTACAAGGCGTACCGCTTAAACGCTACACGTAGAGGAGATACATTCTTTACAACACGAATTATAATTTTGTATTACGTGTTGACAGAGACTTTGTCAAACTAGGACGAGAAATGTTCCTTGTTGATTCACGTCTGGAGGTTCATAACCGTGGGTTGAAGCGAGCCCGGCTGCTGTTGAGACGCTGTCCACCAATAAGGGTCCATAGGTGGCTTGCACTGAATCAATGATGCACTCCCAGAAGGCCGTGATAGTTATAGTTTAAAACATTCCTTTGTTTCGTGGAGAGATCGATAAATGAAATATGTAGAGTCTGAATTCTTTCATAGCAAGGAGGTAATTTTAAGAGCACATTTAAAATGCATTTTTTTTACAATTTTGTGTTCAGTTACAAGGCAGAGCACATTCTACCCAACGCTAATTAGGATTTTGTATGACGTCTTATGTTGGTGAACTAGGACAAGAAATGTTCCTTGCTGATGAACGTCTGGATGTTGACAACCGTGGGTAGAAGCGAGCCCTGACTGCTGTTGAGACATCGTGCACAAGAACCGGCCCACAGCTGCCTCGCACTGAGTCAATGCTGCACTAGTCATGGACTCGCAGAAGGCCGTGGGATTTATATTTTGTGTAAAACGTTCCTTTGTTTCGTGGAGAGACCGATTAAATTAAAGACGTCTTGTCTGCTGATCTTGTTCATATCTGTGTACATCGATGTCCCACATTGCTTACCACATTTAAATGTTAATTTTGGAGCTTTCGTGACTGCAGGAATTATTCTTTGGTTCTTTCGGTTAAGTCACGTCTAAAGATAAAATAATAAATTAAATAATAGCATATTACGACGTTTTGATTGCAACACAAGCAATCATCAGGCATAAAAGAAATAGCAACACAAATCTAACTAGAAAACTATAGATAGACACACAAGCAGACAGACATCACAAGGACACAGAGAGAGAACACATTGGCACAAAGAGAGAGGTTGTGGGGGCCGTTGGCCCCCGGGGTCCCTCCCGCCTGCATCCCCTATTCCGTTTACGTTACCCCACCTCCCTATTACCCGCTACGGTTTCGCCGGCATTCGAACGCGACGCCCCTACTATTTACAGCCTCGCGCCGCGCTCCCACGCTGCGAGCATACGTGCGCACATCATCAATCAAACGCCGTGCTCGCAGTATAGCCCTGTGCGGCACGTTACCAATGCGCATCCGTATCCGACACGTAACGAACGTATGCGCACTCCCACACACAGCTCTGCGCGGCACTCACTCAACACTGACCACCCACGTTAGGATCGCGCACCTGTATTATACACGTCGTGAACGTGCGCGCACACACATACAGCTCCACACGCGATACCCACTCTTGCGCCGCTCTGCGCCGCGCTGGCCGCTCACGTTACGATCGCGCACCTGGGGTACGCCGATTACGCACGCCGAGAGCTTACGCAAGTAACGAGCACACGCAAGCTCGCACAAAGCTAACAGCTTCACTGCGCACCGCGGTTTCGCACACGCGAGCGGGGCGCACGCCGACACGACGACTCGTCCCCTCCCGCACTCGCGCGTGCACGTCAACACAAGTATCGTACAAGGACGATTCTCCTCTCACACGGCTGCGTAGGCACGCCAACACACAAAAGTGCTCTCCCCGGGCGTTAACACACACACCTCCGTACCTGCACAATCGTACAGAGACCACGGCCTTTACGCATACAACGACCACACACCCGCGAATGCAGTGCACGCTAATACCACGTTCAAAAACACCCAACAACACGGTTTTGTTACTACGCTCGAGATTTTATTAGCCCTTGTTAACCCACCGAGCCACCCGTGTGTGTGTGCGGGCCAGCAAGGCGCTTCTAACCCATTCTCTGGTGGCGTGCAGCCCTATTCTATGCTGCGCTCTCTGTTAAACCGCTTTCCTACTCGTCCTTACCCCGAACTAACCCTCTCCTACGGATCCTACTCTCCGCTCTGAGGTGTTGTAAGGCGCGTAATACGATACCGTCTGTAGTCCTAGGTGACCTTGCGGCGCTCAGATCGTCCTGCAGACAATCTAGCGGCTCGCCCGATGACTCCTTCGTCGCTGACTCCGTCTCAAAACTCCAGAAGAAGAGAGTTCCCTACTGCCCCTGCGTTTTCTTTTAAACTATCCACATCAAAGGCTAGGCGCCCCCGTCCCGACCGCCTTGGTCTCTCGACCAATCCTGAGCCTAGGATTTCCCGCCCTTTTGCGATCCCGCCGGCCTTTGACCTTTTGACCAATCAGTAGTCCCGGGTGCTGATCCCAGCTATCCGCCTTGCTGGCCCGTGTTTGTGTTTGTATGCGTTTCTAACTGCGGGGCTCTCTGAGCTCGCCGTGGTCGTGCGATCTCAAATTCGCCCACGGCGCCGCAGTGTTACTTGGCCTGGGAAGGGTCCTGTCCAATTCCCTGGCCCTGAGAAACCGTGGGGTAACCCCCCGAGGGGGCCCTCGGGTGAAAACTCAGGGTAGGTGACCCGACCACGAGGCCCTACGTGGGTGCGGGTGCGTGCTTATGTGGGGGGGGGGTGATGGGGGGAAGTGCGGTGGGGGAAGCCGGGCGGCTCCCTGGCTCGGCAGAGCGGCCCCGTCGTTGTGGCACCACAAGTAGCAGCGCCTATGGAGACTGACACGGCACACGAGGGGGTGGGTGTCCAGCACCATGCCCGGCCGCCTTTGTCTCCCCAGTGGCGATGTTTACACACCGCACCAGCTACTCATTTGAGGCCGAGTCTACCTAGGGGAGGCCCGTGACCGGTTCAGATGTTGGCCGCGAGCGGGAATCGAGTCTGTCTAATGGTTCCGTGACTCAGCTGTGACAATTGTCGGGATGATATTTTGTGTTTCTCCTGGAGGAAGCCGACGTGCTATGCAGCCCAGTGGGGGCGCTGGGGTCAGACTGCACCGCGGCAGAAAGTCGCAATAAAAACCACGACGCCCCGTCCAGTCTCACGCGACGCATTCCTCTTCGCCCTCGACTGCTCTCATTTTTATCTCGCGGATTCTTCAGTCGTGATTTGAAGCCTTCGTGACTGCAGGCATCGTTCCATACTCTTTTGTTCTTTAAGTCACGCGGGTGAAAAAAAACTCTATGGCATAGACTCAGCACTGCCCATAGACTCAGCACTGCACCATAGACTCAGCACTGCCCATAGACTCAGCACTGCACCATAGACTCAGCACTGCACCATAGACTCAACACTGCACCATGGACTCAACACTGCACCATAGACTCAGCACTGTCCATAGACTCAACACTACACCATAGACTCAACACTGCCCATAGACTCAACACTACACCATAGACTCAACACTACACCATAGACTCAACACTGCACCATAGACTCAACACTGCACCATAGACTCAGCACTGCACCATAGACTCAACACTGCACCATAGACTCAACACTGCCCATAGACTCAGCACTGCACCATAGACTCAACACTGCACCATAGACTCAACACTGCACCATAGACTCAACACTGCCCATAGACTCAACACTGCCCATAGACTCAACACTGCACCATAGACTCAACACTGCACCATAGACTCAGCACTGCCCATAGACTCAGCACTGCACCATAGACTCAACACTGCACCATAGACTCAACACTGCACCATAGACTCAACACTGCACCATAGACTCAACACTGCCCATAGACTCAACACTGCACCATAGACTCAGCACTGCCCATAGACTCAACACTGCACCATAGACTCAACACTGCACCATAGACTCAGCACTGACCATAGACTCAGCACTGCACCATAGACTCAACACTGCACCATAGACTCAACACTGCACCATAGACTCAGCACTGCACCATAGACTCAACACTGCACCATAGACTCAACACTGCACTATAGACTCAACACTGCACCATAGACTCAGCACTGCCCATAGACTCAACACTGCGTGGTGCCACAACGACGGGGCCGCTCTGCCGAACCAGGGAGCCACCCGGCTTCCCCCACCGCACTGCCCCCCATCACCCGCCCCACATAAGCACACATCCGCACGCATCCCCCCCCCCCCCCCCCATAGAGCTGGAAGGGAAGGTCACCTGATCGACCGGTTTTTATCCGAGAGACCCTTATCGAGATTAATTCTCACGGTTTCCGGCGATCAGGGAATTGGATGACCTCCCCGTGCTACGTGGCACCGCGGCGCTGCGGCCGGCCTTAATATGGTGAGGTCGCGGCGTGGGGCATTCGGCCACCGCGGTTGAGGCGCATTTCCCCCCACACACACCCCCACGAGTCGACGGGGCAAGCAGGGGAGGCACGGGACAGCATGAATAGCGGGCTCACAGGGGCTGTTGCGCATAGTCATGGAGGGTTGGGATAATTGCGCTTGAGCGCGCAGGCCCCATTGTTAGGGAGGGTAAGGGAGTAATTAGGATTTACGCCTTGCACGCAGCACACTGATTAGCATATCAACAGCGCCCGGGAACCGCCGTGCGCGGGCTTGGGGTGCACGAGCCCATTGTTCAGCGCAGCATCCCCTTTGAGGTAGGGAGGATAAATAGAGGAGCGGAGAGGGGAAATGGCCCCTTCTCTCCAGGCCAGCGGACCAGCAGGAGTTCCAGCCAGCGACCCGGACGTCCGTGCGACGCATCGAGGTACGCTGTTAGCGCAGAAAGCAGCGAACCTCCGCGGGCACCAAACAGTGAGTGGGGAGGTGAAGTAGGGTATCGTAAGCCGATAAATAGGGAATAGGTACAGGTTTAGTGGAATAGGCCAGCCTCGTCGACTCACTGATTCAACATCAATTCGCAGGTGGCATATAATAAATCATTAATAGCGAAGCGTGGTCTCGCGTGATCTTGTCGTGCAGCGTGAGCGTGTGGGTGCGCTGTGTGCACAGTGGTTCGCCACGTGAGTGAGCGCTGCGCGGAGCTGAGCGCGCGGGTTGCGCGTGGGTACGCAGTGATTCTGTAGTGCTGCGGCTCGCCTCGGGGGAGCGCTGCGCAGAGCGGTGCGAGAGTGGGTGTCGCGTGTGTTCACTCCGTGTGTGATACAGGTGCGCGAGTATAACGTGAGTTGAGTTGGAGTGCGCGGAGCGGCGTGTGTGTGGGCGTGCGTGCGTTCGCTCCGCGTGGGTTGCAGGCGCGCGATTAGGAAAGGGAAGTATCGTAGTAGAGAGGGGCAGAATACTAATCGGTGATTAACCATGCCCATTACGCGGACCCGCGGTGGAGGGGAATCCGCGGGCGACGGCTCCCACACCATAGGTGAGGAACTTAGCAGCGGTTCGCTTAGCAGCGGGGGGGCGATTGATGATGCTAGCCCGGCCGTTAGCATTATCGAGGGAGGGATCTCGGGGGCTAGCGACCCCCGCAAATTGGTGTCGGAAGCGGTACGGACCCCCGCGTTACCTCACGCTAAAATAAGACTAATATTTACCGGCCGGGGGGCCCCTTCGTGGAAGGCATTCGCCCGCAATCTCTTAGGGGCCAAGGAAATTAATGGATGGACGGACGCGCAGGCAGTACGTCAACTTAATATGAATCTTGATGGGCGGGCAGCCGATTTTGTAGAAGCGTTACCCGCGAGCGCACAGACACAGCTAGAGGAGCTGATGCGCCGACTCGATCAGCGTTTTGGCACGCGTGACGAGGAGGAAGCAAAATCGGCCTTAGAGGCGCGCCGTCGCCAACCTGGCGAAGATCTACGTGATTACGCCGAGGATGTGCGCGAGTTAACAAAGATCGCACGCCCGGGGTACGCAACTGATGTTATTGAGGAACTGGCCGCCGAGAAAATCCAGTGGTACCTGTCTCGCACGGCGTGGTGGCAGCCAGACATGAGCTGCCCACGTCTTCCCTTTAACACCCTTGTCGAGCGCGCACGTAAGTGTGAAAGAATTCACAGCGAACGCGCGCAGCTCCGGGGGCTGGGACGAGAGCGCGCCATTGCGAGCCTGCTCTCGGAAGACGAGGAGGAGGAACAGGAGCTCGCGAGGACGGTAAGGGGCCGGGAAAGAGAGCCTCCAGTGTCCCGCGAGACAACCCCGGGATGGGTAGCCGGGTTACAGGCTGGCATGGGAGATATGATAACCCAAGTAGACGATAAAATGAGCCGAAATATGGCCAAGCTACAGTCTACCATTGAGACGGAGATGGGGGAACTACGCTCGACCGTAGGGGGGCTGGCCGGGAGGGTGTCCCAATTAGAGTCCGATTTGGGACAACTGCGTACTGGAGGAGGGAGAGGGAGTGGGCAGAGAGCCCATTACGGAGCCGCCACCCCTCCCCGGGCATGTTATATGTGCGATCGCCGAGGGCATCTAGTGAGGGACTGTCCTCAGGTCGCCCGAGCTAGACAAGAGCTAAGGTCAAACACTAAGGCCCCCCTAGAGAGGGGACCACCGGGGGGTGAAATCGACGTAGCCCCGACACAAACAAGCTGTGAGAATAATGGCGAGCGAGTGATCTCCACACAGGTTCCAGCAACAACGCCCACAGAAACGGTGACTCCTGGCGACTGGCTGCGGGAGCTGGTGGCGGGGATCACGGGGGCCACGTCGCTGGTGGAAGGGGAGGTAAACGGAGTGCGTACCCGAATCCTGCTGGACACGGGGGCGGTGGCCTCGCTCGTGAGCGCAGCGCACTGCAGCGCGATCGGGGTCGACGTGCGTCACCTGCAGGCCCCGGACCGCGCGCTGCACACAGCGAGCGGAGCCGGAATGGGGCTGCTGGGGAGAGCCACCCTAGAGGTCCGCATAGGCAGCCAGGTGTGCACGCAGGAGTTCTACGTGTCGAGTGCGTTGTGTCACGAGTGTATCGCAGGCACCGACCTCCTAGAATGGTTGGGACTCAACGTGCAACCCCGCCAGCGATGCGCCACCATGGAGAGCAACGGCGAGCGGATACCGTTCCTGGGACGAGAACCAACGCGCCGCCGCTTTGCACCTGTGGCCGCTATCCTGGCGACGGCAGTCACCATCGGCCCGCTCACCGAGATGCTGGTGCCGGTGGCAACATCCCCCACCGACCCCGCGCTCCGACCATCAGGGGAGGTAATGCTAACTCCTCACCTGGAGTTGGCAAAACGGTATGGGGTTGTGGGATCCGCCACGTTGGTAAACGCAGATGGGGACCGATTGTTTATGCGGATGTTTAACCCCCACAATACCCCAGCGATACTGCGACGGCGCACCCCGATAGCCACCGTACACCCCCTGCACGCACGCCACTCTAACGACTCGGTGTTCGCACTCTGGGCTGAGGACCCCGGGCGTCCTGAGGGTGACCAGGACCTGGCCTGGCAAGTCGGCCCGACTCCCCGAGCCGAGGTCGTTCCCCTGCTCGACGCGTTACATGTACCATGGGCGGATTTACCTAAGGGAGAGGCCGATCGGCTGCGCGAGTTACTGCGGGAGTATGCCGATGTATTCAGTGAACACGACTCGGACGTGGGTCGGACCGATCTTGTTAAGCACCAAATTGACACCGGTGCAGCCCGACCCATCAAACTCCCTGCGTACCGAGTGGGCGCACCCGAACGCGCCCAAATCAAAGAGGCAGTTGGAGACATGCTTCGCGATAACATAATTCAGCCCTCGGCGAGCCCCTGGTCAGCCCCGGTGGTACTAGTAACGAAAAAGGATGGGTCAACCCGGTTCTGCGTCGATTACCATAAACTAAATGCAGTCACGCTCGGCGATGCCTTCCCCATACCCCGCATCGACGACACCTTCGACAGTCTCGCAGGAGCGCGGTATTTTTCCACCCTCGATCTGGCGTCCGGTTACTGGCAGGTGGAGATGACGGAGGAGGATCGGCCAAAAACAGCATTCACCACCTCGATGGGCCTGTTTGAGTTTCGAGTGTTGCCGTTCGGACTCACTAACGCGCCCGCGACGTTCCAGCGGTTGATGGAGTTGGTGATGCGGGGCTTGCAGTGGGAACAGTGCCTGATTTACTTGGACGATGTGATAGTGTTCAGTAGATCTTTGTCTGAGCATTGGTCCAGGCTTCGTGAGGTGTTCCAGCGACTGCGAGCGGCTCATCTCAAGCTCAAGCCATGTAAGTGTTACATCGCACAACGCGAGGTGGGGTACCTCGGGCATCGCGTCAGCGAGGCAGGCGTGCACACCGATCCGGAGAAGGTACGCGCCGTAGTGGAGTGGCCACGGCCAAGGAATTTGACGGAGATCAATCATTTTTGGGGCTCGCCACCTATTATCGTCGATTTGTAAAGGGATTCAGCGAGATTGCACGCCCCCTCACCCAACTCACCTCCCCTAAGCACCCCTATCAGTGGACGGGGGCCTGCCAGACGGCCTTCACCACTCTCAAAGACCACCTCACCCACGCCCCCACCCTCGCTTTCCCCGATTTTACCACCGATTTTATTTTGGACACCGACGCCTGCAGCAGCGGGCTGGGCGCGGTGTTGTCACAGGTACAGGATGGGACGGAACGAGTCATCGCGTACGCCAGCCGGACCTTGAGTGGGGCCGAGCTGAACTATTGCGTGACCCGCCAAGAGTTGTACGCCGTGATTTTCGCATGCAAACAGTTCCGGCCGTATTTGTACAGCAGGGGATGTCGCGTACGCACTGACCATTATGCTCTGCAGTTTCTTCTTACATTCAAGAAGCCGCGGGGGCAGATGGCCCGGTGGTTGGCGCAGTTGCAGGAGTACAACCTGCAAATCGAGTATCGGCTGGCCGGACGCATGCAAACACGGACGCCTTGTCGAGGCGACCCACGGTGTACGCCGAGACGAGGGCGGAGGAGGCCTGCCCGTGTTTCACGGGGGGACGCTGCCGGCAGGCAACGGACCCCCGAGAGGCCGCGGCCACTGACCCTCCCCCCAGCGAGAGAGAGTGCAGTGTGCGCCACAGAGACCCTCACAGGTGGCACTGAGGATCCCGTCGACCGCCCGGCAAGCGCGGGACCCGCGGCTCGGGACCCGATCGGACGGATCCAGGAGGACGTCGGCTGCGCCTTCCCGGGCCTAAACGACGAGCAGCTGAGACAGACCCAGCAGCGAGATCCGGATCTGGCGGCAGTGAAGGCGGCACTGCGGGAGGAAAAGAGCGCCCTACCAGGACCCTGGGGCGGTTTGTATGCCCGGTTGTGTGTAGAAAACGGGGTGGTCAGGGAACTGGCCGACGCTGGGCAGCCGGGGTGCATCTGCGTTCCCGCCCATGTGCGACCCCAACTACTACGACTGGTACACGACCACCCGCTCGGGGGCCATGATGGGGAACGGCGCACCCGGGAGACTCTGTGTCGCCAGTATCTCTGGCCTAAATTGGCGCAAGATGTGGCCGCCTGGGTGCAGGGCTGCCGGGCCTGTCAGCAGTGTGGGCAAAAGCCGGCGAGGTACCAGGTACCCCTGAGGCCGTTCCGAGTCAGTCGGACGAATCAGTTGGTCGGAATCGACCTGCAGGGGCCCTTTCCACGATCCCACCGGGGCAACCGATATATTCTCGTAGCGGTGGAGTACTTCACCCGCTACCCCGTGGCGGTGGCTATCCCGGATAAAACAGCCCTCGTAGTGGCCCGGGCCTTCGTGGAAAACTACGTACTTAAGTGCGGGATCCCCGAACGAGTCATTACCGACCAGGGTAGTGAATTCGAGGCCGAACTATTCCAGGCGCTGTGCCGAGAGTTCGGGATCCAGAAGGACCGAACCACGGCGTATCACCCCCAGGCGAACGGGATGGTAGAGAGGATGAACCAGACTCTGGCCGGGAAGCTTAAACGCATGGCGGCCGCGAATCAACAGGACTGAGACGAACACCTCCCCTATGCCCTGTTCGCCTACACCACCGCCGTTCACACATCTACAGGACAGACCCTGTTCCTAATGATGTTTGGTCGCGAGTCTCGCCTGCCCGCAGATCTGCTGTTCGGTGTCCCTCCGCCGCAACGGGAAGAAGGGAGCCACCCCGTGGAGCACTTGCTGGAGACCCTGCGAGGGGCCAGGGGCCGAGCCTACCCGCACGGAGAGGCCGCGCACCAACGGCAAGAGCAGGGCACGCGACCCCGTATGGAGCCCCCCTTCTACACTGCGGGCTCCGAGGTGTGGCTGTACACTCCCCGCGTCGGTGCCGGACAGGTGGGAAAGCTGACCACCTACTGGCGAGGACCCTGGATTGTGAGACGGCAGATCTCACCATGGACGGTGCTGATTCAGGGAGGAGAGAGGGGCCGGGAGATGGTGGTCAACATCCGCCAACTGAAGCCGTGGCGAGCAGCCCCCGAGGGGGGGAGCCCCGCCGTCCAAGTACCCCGAAACCCCGGGGTCCCCCCACCCCCCGTGCCCGGGGGCCTCGCGCAGTATATGGGCCCCACGGAGCCACGGGCTCCGAGGGGCCCCGGGCGGGGCCGGGGGCGACGAGGACGGCGACCCTTAAACCCCACCGCCTCTGAGTTTGTTCCCCAGCTCGCAGGTGCCAGAGGCCGAGGGGAGCCGTTGGAATGGAGGAGGAGACCACCGCCGGAGCCCCAGGAGACGGAGCCGCCACCCCCGAGGCCAGCCACAAGGGCCGGGCGAATCCCGCGGACCCCGCGGCGATACCTCGTGGGGGCAACCCAGGCGAGGTGCTCCAGTCAACCCGGGACGGGGACTGGCACCCCGGGGGGCTATGTGGTGCCACAACGACGGGGCCGCTCTGCCGAGCCAGGGAGCCGCCCGGCTTCCACCACTGCACTGCCCCCCATCACCCCCCCACATAAGCACGCACCCGCACCCACGTAGGGCCTTGTGGTCGGGTCACCTACCCTGAGTTTTCACCCGAGGTCCCCCTCGGGGGGGTTACCCCACGGTTTCTCAGGGCCAGGGAATTGGACAGGACCCTTCCCAGGCTAAGTAACACTGCGACGCCGTGGGCGGATTTGAGATCGCACGACCACGGCGAGCTCAGAGAGCCCCGCAGTTAGAAACGCATACAAACACAAACACGGGTCAGCAAGGCAGATAGCTAGGATCAGGACCCGGGGCTGCTGCTTAGCCAAAAGGTCAAAGGCCGGCGGGATCGCAAAAGGGCGGGAAATCCTAGGCTCAGGATTGGTCGAGAGACCAAGGCGGTCGGGACGGGGGCGCCTAGCCTTTGATGTTGATAGTTTAAAAGAAAACGCAGGGGCAGTAGGGAACTCTCTTCTTCTGGAGTAGTGACACGGGGTCAACGACGAGGGAGTCATCGGGCGAGCCGCAGGATCGTCTGCAGGACGACCTGAGCGCCGCAAGGTCACCTAGGACTACAGACGGTATCGTATTACGCGCCTTACAACACCTCAGAGCGGAGAGTAGGATCCGTAGGAGAAGGTTAGTTCGGGGTAAGGACGAGTAGGAAAGCGGTGTAACAGAGAGCGCAGCATAGAATAGGGCTGCACGCCACTAGAGAGTGGGTTGGAAGCGCATTGCTGGCTCGTACACACACACGGGTGGCTCGGTGAGTTAACAAGGGTTAATAAAATCTCGAGCGTAGTAACAAAACCGTGTTGTTGGGTGTTTTTGAACGTGGTATTAGCGTGCACTGCATTCGCGGGTGTGTGGTCGTTGTATGCGTAAAGGCCGTGGTCTCTGTACGATGGTGCGGGTACGGAGGTGTGTGTGTTAATGCCCGGGGAGCGCACTTTTGTGTGTTGGCGTGCCTACGCAGCCGTGTGAGAGGAGAATCGTCCTTGCACGATACTTGTGTTGACGTGCACGCGCGAGTGCGGGAGGGGACGAGTCGTCGTGTCGGCGTGCACCCCGCTCGCGTGTGCGAAACCGCGGTGCGCAGTGAAGCTGTTAGCTTTGTGCGAGCTTGCGTGTGCTCGAGCGCGTAATCGGCTGCGCATTGTTGTACGGTTTATCTCGCGCGCACGGCGGCGGCAACTTGAGTCGTTGTGTCGGCGTGTGCCCCGCTTGCGTGTGCTCGTTACGTGCGTAAAGTGCGGCGCGGTGGTGAGTTCCTGACCCCCAGCCCCGCGGCTCGAGCGCGTAATCGGCTGCGCATTGTTGTACGGTTTATCTCGCGCGCACGGCGGTGGCAACTTGAGTCGTTGTGTCGGCGCGTGCCCCGCTTGCGTGTGCTCGTGTGATCCCGTGTTATAAGTGTGAACGCGTGTGGTACGGTGTATGCGTAAGCTCTCGTCGTGCGAAATCGGCGTACCCCAGGTGCGCGATCGTAGTGTGAGCGGCCAGCGCGGCGCAGAGCGGCGCAAGAGTGAGTGCCGTGCAGAGCTGTGTGTGTGGGAGTGCGCATACGTTCGTTACGTGTCGGATACGGATGCGCATTGGTAACGTGCCGCACAGGGCTATACTGCGAGCACGGCGTTTGATTGATGATGATGTGCGCACGTATGTTCGCAGCGTGGGAGCGCGGCGCGAGGCTGTAAATAGTAGGGGTGTCGCGTTCGAATGCCGGCGAAACCGTAGCGGGTAATAGGGAGGTGG
This sequence comes from Lethenteron reissneri, assembly GCF_015708825.2. Classification (NCBI taxonomy): domain Eukaryota; kingdom Metazoa; phylum Chordata; class Hyperoartia; order Petromyzontiformes; family Petromyzontidae; genus Lethenteron; species Lethenteron reissneri. Next base: position 55,481 of record NW_026891105.1, read on the forward strand.
GGTAACGTAAACGAATAGGGGATGCAGGCGGGAGGGACCCCGGGGGCCAACGGCCCCCACAGTTGTTGGGTAAGGTCGCGCACTTTTTTGTTTTACGCGACGAAGCTTACTCATCGGCTGACATACAATCACAGTAATACCACAATTTCTCTCTTTCCTTTAATTTACTGTCGAGGACAATATATCCCATAAATATGCTAAATTCCTCTTGATATGCAAATTCCTTTGTCAAGGCGCCCAGCTTATATACATGCTCCAAGCTCGTGTGCTGTTTCATTCAGACTCTGTCGCCTCGACGGACCTGGTTTTCACCTGAGGACGGCTGCTTGCGTTGTGGCCGAAACGTCGTGAGAATTGTTTTATTTTATTATGTTTTATTTTTATTATTTTATTACTTCCCTTCTACGTGACTTTACCGAAAGAACCAAGAAGATGATATTATTTACGTGCAGTATTTTGGTGATAATTTTTTACAGTCTACTGTATCTCATTGTACCCAGTATAATTTGTGTTACATTTCACCGCTGTGCGCTCGTGTTGAGGACAATAATGTTTGGGTTTATACGCAAAACTCGACGAGCGCGTAACTCCACCACCTCCTACCCAGCAAGCGAAGCCAACAGCCGAGTACAGTCGGTAAAACAAGTATAACCCGTAAAAACAAAGTTTATCACTATAAATCCTTTATATGCGTGGCGGCTAGAGTCCTCTCGTCCTCTGGCTTGAGATGGCTGCCACCTATGGGTCAGATGATTGTCTGCCAGTATTAAGCAATTGGTAATTTAATATTTAATTTGTTTTCCATAAAAAGTGTAAAATTTGGGAAAAAAATGTTTCACGAACATTAATTGTCTCGCACAACGAGTCTGTGTGGAAAATGTCAGCTCGATTGGATCACGGGAAGTGGGTTAAAAACGACCGAAAGATTTGCACGGTCGTAAGCAAGCAAGCAAGTGAACTTAATATAAAGGATTTAAAAACACTCAAACTATTGTCTGTTTATTACACGCTTTTATTATTTAACAAACTCCGTCTGTTGTTGAATCCTCAGAGCAGCCGCGCCGAGGGGCGGGGGGGGGGCAGGAGGGGGAGGGGCGATGGGGGAAGGGGGGGCACGGGGGGGGGCACGGGGGGGGGAGGGGCGGGGGGGGGGTGGCAGGAGGGGGAGGGACGATGGGGGAAGGGGGGGCACGGGGGGGGGAGGGGCATCTGAGACAGTAACATTTAATTAAAGCGTGGGGGGGGGGGGTTTGATTTAAAGTTTTCGTGACTGCAGGGATTCATCTTCTTGGTTCTTTCGGTAAAGTCACGTAGAAGGGAAATAATAAAATAATAAAAATAAAACTTTACAATACAGTAATAAAATAAAAAGATTAAAAATAATTAAATAATAAAATACTACCTTTTATTGTTGTCTTTTTATTATTTTATTATTTCCATTCTACGTGACTTCACCGAAAGAGCCAAGAAGATGAAAGCGTGGGGGGGTTTTTTAATATTTCAAAAAAAAAAAATTGTTCACCCGGAAGCTGCACGCCAAGTGAACTTTGCCCCGGGAGGAGCAGCAGCAGGAGCATGTGGACACGAGTTCACACCCAGCGCGACCACACACACACACACACACCGCCACCTCGACCACGATGTCCACCCCTAGGAGGCTCACGTCCACCTTCTTGTGCCTCTGCCTGGCCACCCTGGTCGGCTTGGCCTCGGTACACGGCCAAGGAACCCCACCGTCACTTGCACCCTTAGAGCAGTCCCAGGGGACAGACGCCCAGACCATCCCCGCGACCAGTCCAGCGATGGCCTCGTCCTCTCCTCCTCCTCCGTCTTCCTCCTTCTCCTCCTTCTCGGCGTCCCCACCGGGACCCAGAGCTGGCGGGAGGCCGCCCCCGTGCCTGGCGCAGAGCGGCGTGGGCCACGTCTTCAAGCGCGTCAACGCGGCCGTGGCGAGCGTCGTCTTCCTCGTGGGGAGCGTCGGCAACGCGGCGCTGCTGCTCGTCGTCTACGGGGACAAGTCGATGATGCGCGACGGGACCAGCGTCCTCATCGCCAGCCTCGCTCTGGGAGACCTCCTCTACATCGTCCTAGACATGCCCGTCAACGTGTACAAGGTGAGGAGGGGGGGGTAGGACGCGCGCACGTGGTGCGGTGTCAATAACAACGCGAGTTCTTAGCCACGTGCTGCTGCTGCTGGCTGGATTTGAAGATTTCGTGGCTGCAAGGATTCATACTCTTGGGTTTTTTTCGGTCAAAACATCTAAAATAATGGCCGATAACACTGGTCATCACACTTTTTCTGGCATAAGGTTTTCAACGGTTAATTTTGGGGTGCCGATTCCAAATCTGGCATCAGTTTTTGCCTATCACATCAGGTTTTTGAGATATCAAATATTGCATTTTCAATAAAAAATGCAGAAGAAAAATATTAAATAAATGTGGATATCTACATAAAATGATAATATAAACACACTATCCTAAAAATACAGCACCATATTTTAACACTAAGGCAGTCACTGACTCGCAACAACTTGCAATCATAAGTGACAGAGTTAATTTCGGGTAAAATCAATGAAAATAGGGTATGCCGATAGCATGAAAATGAGATGTGATGGAGCAAATCTGAGATCAGATTTGGAATCAGCACCCTGAAATTAGTCTAGAACAGCTGCACGATGCCTCAATTACAAATAAGAAATGTTTTACCCAGTGGCGGCTCCTGCAAAATCTCTCAGGGGGGGCAAATGTCTGGATGATTGATAAGGATAAGGTCCACCCATGCAATGGATACATTAACAGCTTAAGCATGTAAAGGCAACTTCACTTCTTTAATATTAATGAAAAATAAAGTGACTCTTACAATACATCTTGTTTGTTTCTATACTCACTATTAAAACAAACCACTCAAGTTTATTTTATTAAAGATTCCACTAGGTGGCCACAAATTATATTGTTGGATGAAACGTGCTTACGTATGATGATGTAAGCACGTATGATGACGTAAGCACGCTAGGGCGAGCCCTCCCGGAAGCCGTAGAGAATGCATTGCAGCGCCCCCGTTCGAAAAAAAACATCTTTGAATGTAAGTCTATGGGGCCACTCGGGGCGATTCTCAGCCGGAGTGAAATCGCCCAAAAAGAGGCGGTACTCCACAGAACGTGACATGACGCTGATTGGACTATATCCAGAGGCTGCAGTGACGGCTAGCGTGACTCTGTGGTTGAATGACATTGGTGGTGCGTCGCCCAATCGCCCTAATGAAGAAACCGCCCCTGGTTTTACCCCAAGATGGTGAAGTCAACAGCGGTGTTGCCATGAGCAGGCTCGCCACTGTCATGGGAATGTGGAATTTCCACGAGCGCTCGTGGCTGTAAACGGTGCACGGGAGTCTCCCTGTGCTCGTTGCGAGGATGCGAATTAATCAACTAATTGGCGCATTGTTTACGTGACAAACCTTACTGGCTGTGTCGGGTGGTGGAGGGTTATGACACAACATTTCTACTTACGCGACCTAACACAAAAAACCTTTGTTGTGATCATTAACTCGATTGACTTTTACCGCCCTCCTCCCCTCCCGCCAAAAAAGGCCTCTAAAAGTTCTTGAGACTTTTGTTGTTGAAGACGGAAGCTTGTGTTGCCTCCGAAAAGTCGTGATTTCATTTATTTTTATTTTATTTTTCACCTACATGGTGACTTTACCGAAAAACACCAAAGAGCATGGACCCTTGCAGTCACGAAAACTTCAAATCTAGAACTGTTGTTGTTGTTGTTGTTGATTCTAGATTTGAAGCTTTCGTGACTGGCTGTGACGGTCCCACCTGATGACGGAGACTTGTGTTGCCTCCAAAACGTCGTGAATTTATTGTTTTATTTTTATTCATTTTAATTTCATTTTTTGCATAGTCCCATGGGATGTTGGCTATCAACAACAAGGCAACTCCTATGACTAATTGGGAATGGGACGCAAGCGTAGGATTGATCACCCTGTCGCTGGCCGCCTTTGGGGAGGGTGTATCGTGTGAAAGGCCGAAACACCCTAGGAACCAAAGGTACACTACTGACGATGCGCTCCCCAAATGTCACCAGGCTCACTGTTCATGAACTCTTGGAAGTGCTTGCACAAAGGATAGTAACATCTCATCCTGTGTTCTTTGGAATCATACGTGTCTTTACCGAAAGAACTAAGAGTATAGTTGTTGTTGATGTTTGGGAGGACCCCAATTCATTTCCTCAATTCATTTCCAGAGAAAACCTGCGGGGTGCGTGCGGTGCGTTCTTATCTTTCCAGCTGCACGCCGAGAGCTGGCCATTCGGTGCCACCGTGTGCAAGACGGTGCCCTTCGTGCAGAAGGCCTCTCTGGGCATCAGTGTGCTGAGCCTGTGCGTGCTCAGCGGGGACAGGTGAGGAGAGACCCGGCCGCTCGCTGTTCCCGTTCACGGCTCAAATCTCGGAAACGCTCAAATCGCTTGTTGGCGTGAGCTTCGTCTGGAGAGGCGTGTTCCTGAAGACGTCGTGCTCACCGCGGAGAACTGTGACGACACGATTCCCAACGTCTTGTCTCTTCTCACAATTCAAGTTCCTAGAATCAACCCACCCGCGCCTGCAACATGGCTTCATCCCAGAGGTCGCAATAGCCACACTGCCTCCCGCATGGCCTTGTGGGAGCCTCGGTTACCGATAAAGTAATTTTATTTTAGTTGTTCTTCCAATTCCGTTCCGATGACGTACGTGTGCATGACATACGTGTGCATGACATACGTGTACGGAATCAGAAGAAAAATGGAAATGGGTTAACTACCTCGCCTGGTATACAGGAAGTCGTGGGTTTGATCTCGACCCTGACGCCTGCTGCTGCTGTCTATTTCCAGTTTGCATATTCTCCCCGTGGTCGTGTGTATTTTTTCTCCGAGTCCTCTGGTTTTTCTCTCCAAATTAAGACAAAAAAACATGCGCTTGATTATAAATGCTATTTGGCTGCTGCTCTAAATGTCCCCACGTGATCAGCTACTTCGTTGAGCTGTCGTTTGTGGCCAGGTCGTATACAGCTGAGTGGGCCCTGTCTGGTAACATACAAATAGAATAGGAACAGTCGTAGTACATCTCCAGCGTTTACATTCCTCCTCCTCCCTCCCTCCTCCCTTCTGCTCCTTATAAGCAGCAGGCTACAGCGGTATTTTTTAAGCAATTCCACAGCCCTCGGGGATAGCCAAGCTTTAATTCAAGATAATTAAGTGACGGTGTCATTCCTTGGGTGTCACCCAGAACCTCATTTCTCACTGAATATTGTCCGACTTCCTGGTAGACTGTTGTAGATGGCACCAGCGCCGTCTAGCAGCCACAGACATAGCGATCTGTCTACTGGATGTGGTGAGCCGCTGTGCGTACACATTGTTTCAGGTTGCCAAACCCGACGGACGCGGCCGAAACTAATCCCCACTTCCCAAACATGCGGCACGTGTCACCGTGTCGACCCAGCTCGCTCCTGCGAGCGAGACCCGTCCCGCTCACTCGCGAGTTCTCGCCTCGACAAACCAACCAACACCAACTTGGCCGCCCCCTCCTCTGCTTCAGGACCCTAAGCGATCGCCCGTTTCCCGCTCACGGCCAACACCGGTGACGATTATTTGAACCGGTCCTGGGCCTTCCCTAGGTAGACTCGGCCTCAAATGAGGACGTGGTGCGGTGTGTAAACATCGCCACCGGCGAGACAGCAGTCTGTTACAGGCTACACGGGGGGGGGGGGGGGTCATTGCCTTTATCTTTGGTGGCTGCGCAGGTGTAGTAGGTGTAGTAGGTTTATTAAACGGTTCACTCAGCACAGGCCAATGTATACAACACTCGAAGGGGTATCGGCCCCTTCACCCGTCTAACAGGGAGATCCCACAATCTATGTCACAGCTAGCCTACTCCCAGCTCCTCCACTCGAGAGCTAGGGGAGGCTAGTGATCCAGCTCTGGCCAAGCTGGGATCACGGCACCCTGAGTCACCAGACCGGCCTCTTCACCCGTCTAGCAGGGAGCTCCCACTGTCTCTAACCCGGCTAGCCTACTCCCAGGTCCTCTACTACGAGAGCTAGAGGAGGCTAGCTGATCCAGCTCTGGCCAAGCTGGGATCACGGCACCCTGAGTCACCAGACCGGCCCCTTCACCCGTCTAACAGGGAGCTCCCACTGTCTCTAACCCGGCTAGCCTACTCCCAGGTCCTCCACTACAGGGCTAGGGGAGGCTAGCTGATCCAGCTCTGGCCAAGCTGGGATCACGGCACCCTGAGTCACCAGACCGGCTCTTACAAGAGCATCGGCTCTGGGCTCTGGGGGCCACGCCACTGGCTTGCCCTGGTCGGTCCTTAGAAGCACGGCGATCCAGGGGAGTCCCAGGGCCTATCTAGCCGGTCTGCTCGCTTCACTGGTTAAAGCTAAACACTGAACCCTGAGCCCTCCGGCTCACCGCCTTGTATAGCAACTCCCCCCCGAGGGGTGGTGCCGTGGGGGATCCCAGCGCCGTTACAGCCTCCCAGGGCTAAACGATGCGGACGTGGATGTAAGCATCTTTCCGCGTGCGGGCACAAGCACCCCCGGTGTGTTTGTTCGCCCTCCCGTGACCCCTCTACGCAGGTACCGTGCGGTCGCGCACTGGGACCGCCCCCAGGGCGTGGGCCTCTCCCTGCTCACGGCGCTTAAAGTCCTGGCCATCTGGACGCTGTCGCTGGTGCTGGCGGTGCCCGAGCTCCTGGCCTTCGACACGCTGTCCTGGGAATACCGCAACCGGACGCTCGACACGTGCATGGTCATCCCGCAGACGAGCTTCGTGGAGGTGCGACGCGGCGCGTCAAGGACGTGGCAACCGCCGGCGTCGCCGTCACCGTGGGGGGGGGGGGGGTGGCACAAACGGGGATGTGAATCGTCACCGAATGTTTTTTGTCCGGGTTGCTGTACCCGTACCCGGCCGCACCAGGGTCGCAAACGGGTACCCGTACCTGTATCCAGCCGTACCCGTTGATTTTAGGAACTTAAATTGTGAGAAGAGACAAGACGTTGGGAAATGAGTGACAAACGGTTACTCACCAGTAACTCACGGCCTACCCGTACCCATACCCGGTCACACCAGGGTCGCAAACGGATACCCGTACCCGGCTGGGTACGGGTAGCCGGGTATCGGGTAGGGTACGGGTATCGGGTACCCGATTGCGACCTCTGACACACGGTCCGTCTTTCAGTCACTCACAGAGACAGGCAGCTAATTAGATACTCCACCAACCCTGTGTTCGGCTATCCCACGAGGAGATTTGTCGCCCCGCCTGACTCTGACGAAACCTCTTATCTGGGCCCTCGCAGTTTTACGCCAAAGCCAAGGACTGGTGGCTGTTCGGCTTCTACTTCTGCATGCCGCTGGCCTGCGCGGCGGTCTTCTACACGCTCACGACCGTCGAGATGCTCGGGATGAAGAAGCGAAACCTTGGCAGCGCCATCGACGAGCACCTCAAGCAGGTGTCGAACCTCGGGACCTCCCTCCGGTACCGCCGGCCCCATCGGCTGGAGGCCGAACGGCTCCCCGTGGTTGTGCGGTTACGTAACCAATTTGCGGTGGCGGGCAGGAGGGGAGGGAGGGGTCCGTGACGTTCGCTCTCCGACTTTGTCACCGAACGATTCGTGAAACTGCGAGATGTTGATTCGACCGATATGTTGATCCGACGGATGTTTGCGTGTGTTTGCGTGTGTGTGTATGTGCGTGTGTGTGTGCGTGTGTGTGTGTGCGTGTGTACACACAGCAACGGGAGGCAGGCAAGGCGGTGTTCTGCCTGGCGGTGGTGTTTGCGCTGTGCTGGCTGCCGCTGCATCTCAGCCGCATCCTCAAGAGAACCGTCTACGACGAGATGGACCCCAACCGCTGCGAGCTGCTCAGGTGGGGGGGGCACCCCCGAACCGTCCCCCCCCCCCCTCTCTCCCTCTCTACTCGTGCCCTCCTCGTCCCATGGGAGAATGAAGAGTCAATTGTATCGTCTTCGCGTGAATCAGAGGTCGCAAACGGGTTTTGATTCCTTACCCGTACCCGTACCCGGCCGCACCAGGGTCGCAAACGGGTACCCGTACCCGTACCCTACCCGTACCCTACCCGTACCCTACCCGTACCCGTACCCTACCCAGACCCTACCCGTACCCAGACCCTACCCGTACCCTACCCGTACCCTACCTGTACCCTACCCGTACCCTACCCGTACCCTACCCGTACCCTACCCGTACCCGGCCGGGTACGGGTAGGGTACGGGTATCGGGTACCCGATTGCGACCTCTGGGATGAAGCCACGTTGCAGGCGCGGGTGGGTTGATTCTAGGAACTTGAATTATGAGAAGAGACAAGTCGTTGGGAAATGAGTGACACACGGTGACTCACCAGTGACTCACGGTCTACCCGTACCCGTACCCGGCCGCACCAGGGTCGCAAACGGGTACCCGTACCCGGCCGGGTACGGGTAGCCGGGTATCGGGTAGGGTACGGGTATCGGGTACCCGGTTGCGACCTCTGGCGTGAATATCGCAGCAGCAGCAGCAGTGATAATACCAATCGCAACCACCACGCCCTGCGCGTGGAACTTCTTTGGCACCGTACGTAGCCGAGCGCGCTCACCGCAGGTGCGGGGGAAGGACGACGAACTGAACGCGAAGTGTTCTTTGCGAAGAGGCGTCGTTCTCAATCTACTTTGCAAACGACGCCCTTGGCAATAGAATACACTCAGCGAGTGTCAAGAGTGGGGTTTGTTTCAGGAGCGTCCTGCTCTGTCATGTTTCACCAATGCCAATGCCCCCCACCCCCCCCACTCCATCCAGCCCCGCGTTTCCTCCAGGGCGTTGTTGTGAACGTCCGACGCACCCGCTACACCCCCCCCCCCCCCCCCCCCCCGGTGGCTTGCTTCTCACACGGCCCCCTTAACGCGAACAACGGCACATGGCCGGTGAACGAGTGCAGCTGGATCGCGTCACGGATCGTGTCACGGATCGTGTCACGGATCGTGTCATGCGAGCGGCGTGGTAAACGAGGGAGGGTGGATGGGACCCCCCACAAAACATCGCAGCTCAACAGCGTGGGGAGGCGGGGGGGGGGGCGTCTCGCCGGACCGAGGACACTTTGCACTCATTAGCGTAGTTTGCTGTTGCGACGTTCTGTCGCGCCCCTACGGGACAGCTGCGGGGAGAGAGCTTCGTAGCTCATCGGATTCCTCCTCCAAGTCCAAATCAATATTGAGATTCTGATCCGATCGCGATCACCGCTTCACCGGCGTGTCGTTGTCACGCCGCTCGGAGCGTGGCTGTGTTCGTCACGGTTGGGCTACGGGTGCATTCTGTGCGTGGCCCCGATGCAATGTGAAGGTCTCCTGGCTCCTGATTCAAAACGGGTGTGTCCTCTGCCGCCATCACCACCACCGCCCCCTGCAGCTTCCTGCTCGTGCTGAATTACATCGGCATGAACCTGGCGACCCTCAACTCGTGCGTCAACCCCGTCGCCCTCTACGTCGTCAGCGCAAAGTTCAGGAACCGCTTCAAGGTGCGTTTGGTGGCGTCGGCCACGTTTCTGTCGTCACGTTTAGATCACGGGGGGGCTTCTCAATCGCCGGTGCTCGGGAACCGCGACAACAACAACAACATCAACAACAACAACAACAATCACCGCTGGTGCACAGGTCTGACGATCACGTTGCACGTTCGCGTGACGAATTCAAACTGATACGGGTCTCGTGAATTGATGCGTATCTACTACGTGTGTTTGTATGCAAGTATGTATGTTTGCATGTGTGTACGTGAGTGGGTGTGTGTTTAGGGGAGCGGTGGTGTAGCGGTTAGTGTTAACCAGAGGTGCGGGGAAAGGACAACAAACTAAGCACAAAAAGCAGTTCTAAAGAAATGAGATTGTCAACGTGGATAATTTAAAAGTGCGTAGCTCCAGTGGCTTCCTATTATCGGAAGGAAGAGCGTTGCAGACGGCCGCAGAAGCGCGTCTGAAAGCGCCGCGCGATGCGGTGATCCCCACCGCCGCCTGTGTTCGATGGCGAGCAGTCAGAAGCCGCCGCTGCCGCTGCTGCTGCTGCTGCTGCCGCCGCTGCTGCTGCTGCTGCTGTGAGGATGATGAGCGGAGTTGGCGTGATGGGTTGACGCTCACTTGACGAGATCGGCGAAGGTGTCGCGGGTTCATGTGTGGCGAGCGCTTTGCGTGCGGCGAGAGCGAATTTGACGTCGCTCGTCGCAGTGCCGACCCTCCTCGCTCCAACTCTCTCTCCTCCTCCTCGTCGTCGCCGCCGTGCACAGTCCTGCCTGTGCTGCTGCTGGGCGACAAGCAGACGGCGCTCCAGCGGAAGGCCGTGGCGGCGCCGGCCAGCCCGCTCGGCCGCAGCAACTCCCGCTCCAGCAACAAGTTTATCCTCACTTGAGCTGAGCTGGCCCCCCCCCCCCCCCCCGGGGGATGTGGAGGGAGGGGAGGTGGGAGAAGAGTTGCCGGGGGGGGGTGGGGCAACGGGGGCCGAAGTGAACTAGACAGCCGTGGCCACGTGGGCCAGGCGACCGGCTTGGCTGGAGGACGGTGAAAGCAAACGACGCGAACGGCTTAGCGAGGCAATCGCGGCCGGTCGCGTGACGTGCGCTTGCACGGCTTGGCGCGACAGACAGCCAGAGAGAGGGAGGAGAGATGGGGGGAGGGGTGTTTAAGCACTCGCTCGAGCGGAACGAGCGCATGCCACTTCGCCCAACTGGGCTGCTTCCCAACGGCCTGGGGGGTCCCCCCTCGCTCGCTCGCCTCCCTCCCTGTCTCCACCCCCACCCCCCACCCCCCACCCCCCCTCACCACTCGCGTCTCTCTTGCTGAGACGTCGATGTCGCAGCAACACGGCGGGGGGAGCGCTCGCTCGCCAACTGTTGATGCAACTTTATTTTATTTTTTGGCCTCCTTGATGCTTTCACTTGTCCAACTTTGCCTGTCCCTTGGCACGATCAGGCGCAGCGTACGGACGTTGACAGGATGTCGCTGGCTGTGTTCTGGCCGGCGCCGGTCTCTTTTGCAAAGTAGTCGAAAGAGCCGAAGAACCGGGGTAATGTTACAGTGGTGGGACTTTACTTCCGTTAGTTACGTACATACATTTGCAATCATACATGTGTGTCTCGCATCAATGGGCAGAGTTGCTTTCAAGAGGCACACAAAAATATTGCACGTTCAAATAAACAACGTCTACGCAACATGTTTGTGAATACATGTAAATAGACATTTACTGATGGATGCGTGAATGCGCCTGTGTGTGTGTGTTCAAACATGCCGCACGCGTACACGTGGAGCTAAAGCGGTGTTTTTAAATCCTTTATATTAAGTTCACTTGTTTGCTTGCGGGCTTGCTTGCTTGCTTACGACCGTGCAAACCTTTCGGTCGTTTTTTAACCCACTTCCCGTGATCCAATCGAGCTGACATTTCGCACACAGACTCGTTGTGCGTAACAATTAATGTTCGTGAAAATTTTTTTCCAAAATTTTACACTATTTAGGGAAAACAAATTAAATATTTAATTACCAATTGCTTAATGGTGGCAGGCAATCATCTGACCCATAGGTGGCAGCCATCTCAAGCCAGAGGACGAGAGGACTCTAGCCGCCACGCATATAAAGGATTTAGAGTGAAAAACTTTGTTTTTACGGGTTATACTTTTTAATATTTGGATGTGTCGAGAGAGGGCCACACATGTGAAGGCTTACGCAGCGAGAAAGAGCAAAAGCATCGGGGTTAAGAAGAGAAGAGTGACAGAGCTCGAGAGACCGTGCAGGGGAGGGAGGAAAAACGACGTAGAACAAGAGACGGAAGAAGACAGAACAAAAGAGCTCATTCTCATGAGAGCAGATGAACAGATTATCTTAATAAGTATAACCCGTAAAAACAAAGTTTTTCACTCTAAATCCTTTATATGCGTGGCGGCTAGAGTCCTCTCGTCCTCTGGCTTGAGATGGCTGCCACCTATGGGTCAGATGATTGCCTGCCACCATTAAGCAATTGGTAATTAAATATTTAATTTGTTTTCCCTAAACAGTTTAAAATTTTTGAAAAAAATTTCACGAACATTAATTGTCTCGCACAACGAGTCTGTGTGCAAAATATCAGCTCGATTGGATCACGGGAAGTGGGTTAAAAAACGACCGAAAGAGTTGCACGGTCGTAAGCAAGCAAGCAAGTGAACTTAATATAAATGATTTAAAAAAGAGCTCATTCTCATGAGAGCAGATGAACAGATTATCTTAATAAGAAAGCAGTGGTCGTGTGTGTGCTGTGCGTGGTGGTGGTGGTGGGTGGTGGTTCCCCAGCTGTCCGCGTGAGAGCGAGAGAGATGAGGAGGGAGAGGGAGGGAGATGGGCCACGGGGCAGACAGACGGGCAGATGGGGAAGCTTTCGAGGGTCGATAAGTCACGTGACCTGGCGGCTGGACGGGCTGTCACGTGACCCTCAAGCAAGAAACTCCGCTTCAGGCCTGTGCCTAATGTGCACTTGCAATTACAAACATCAACACGTACACACACAACAACAACAGTCATTCGCCACTAAGTGGCGGTGACGTCACCACGACGCTTGTGCCAGGCCAAGTGCACCTTGAGGCCACATGAAGTGTCGAACGCCCGCTGGCAGGAGGTCACGGGGCAGACCCAGCAGGTGCCACGGGTCGACTGACCGAGATGACCGAGATGACTGGCTGATGCACCACCTGTGCCCCCTACTGTACCAACTTGCTGTGTTTTAGCCACCCGGCGCTCCGCTCGTTGTTGTGAGCGTCGCTCCTCCGCCCTCCGTTGTTGCTGGAGGGCGACTGCCTCCAACTGCCCAGTAGCGTCCTTCACGAGCCTCCACCACTGAGGCCGATCTTGACACCGCTGGTACCAGTCATCGGCAAGTCCGCTCAGCTCCACGTCCTCCTGTACCACATCACTCCATCTCTTCTCCAGCCCGTGCCGCGCCCGTCTAGCCCCCTCGATCCGGCCGAACAAAAGCTGTTTAGGCATGCGGTGGCTGGGCTCACACACACACACACACAAGTACACACACACAGACATCGACTTGAGATACACACACATGGACTCACACACACAAGTACACACATACAGACATCGACTTGAGATACACACACATGGACTCACACACAAGTACACACATACAGACATCAACTTACACACACATACAAACTTACACAGACATCGACTTGAGATACACACACATGGACTCACACACACACAAGTACACACAGACATCGACTTACACACACATGGACTCACACACACACACAAGTACACACAGACATCGACTTACACACACACATATGAACACACACCCACGATAGTCTACTCCCATGTTATCCCAACGGAAATCGATTCCATTAGCTTAATAAACGTTAAATCGATTCCCATGTTATCCCAATATAAATCGACTCCATACACCCGTTAATCTACAGTAATAGATTCCTAATGTTATCCCATTAAGAATCGACGCGAGTAGAGTTAATCGAATCGGGAATCGAATTTCTCTGCACCACGTGACTTGGGAAACTGCAAAACGCGTCTCCCGGATGGGCGTCATGGCGGCGAGGAAACTCTTCTCGAGACTTGGCCTACTCTTCCTCTCCCTCCTCCTCCACCTCCACCTCGTCACGTGCACACACGGTGAGCACAGCCGGAGGTGGTCGATACATCGGGTACCAGGTTGTGGTGTACGTGGGGAGCGGTGGTTCAGTGGTTAGCGCACTGTGTGTGTGTGTGGGGAGCGGTGGTGCAGTGATGAGCGCACTGTGTGTGTGTGTGGGGAGTGGTGGTGCAGTGGTTAGCGCACTGTGTGTGTGTGGGGAGTGGTGGTGCAGTGGTTAGCGCACTGTGTGTGTGTGGGGAGTGGTGGTGCAGTGGTTAGCGCACTGTGTGTGTGTGTGGGGAGTGGTGGTGCAGTGGTTAGCGCACTGTGTGTGTGTGGGGAGTGGTGGTGCAGTGGTTAGCGCACTGTGTGTGTGTGGGGAGTGGTGGTGCAGTGGTTAGCGCACTGTGTGTGTGTGGGGAGTGGTGGTGCAGTGGTTAGCGCAGTGTGTGGGGAGCGGTGGTGCAGTGGTTAGCGCACTGTGTGTGAGTGGGGAGTGGTGGTGCAGTGGTTAGCGCACTGTGTGGGGAGCGGTGGTACAGTGGTTAGCGCACTGTGTGTGTGTGGGGAGTGGTGGTGCAGTGGTTAGCACACTGTGTGTGTGTGGGGAGTGGTGGTGCAGTGGTTAGCGCAGTGTGTGGGGAGCGGTGGTGCAGTGGTTAGCGCACTGTGTGTGAGTGGGGAGTGGTGGTGCAGTGGTTAGCGCACTTTGTGTGGGGAGTGGTGGTGCAGTGGTTAGCGCACTTTGTGTGTGTGGGGAGTGGTGGTGCAGTGGTTAGCGCAGTGTGGGGAGCGGTGGTGCAGTGGTTAGCACAGTGTGTGGGGAGCGGTGGTGCAGTGGTTAGCGCACTGTGTGTGTGATTGGGGAGTGGTGGTGCAGTGGTTAGCGCACTTTGTGTGGGGAGTGGTGGTGCAGTGGTTAGCGCACTTTGTGTGTGTGGGGAGCGGTGGTGCAGTGGTTAGCGCACTGTGTGTGTGAGTGGGGAGTGGTGGTGCAGTGGTTAGCGCACTGTGTGTGTGAGTGGGGAGTGGTGGTGCAGTGGTTAGCGCACTTTGTGTGGGGAGTGGTGGTGCAGTGGTTAGCGCACTTTGTGTGTGTGTGGGGAGTGGTGGTGCAGTGGTTAGCGCACTGTGTGTGTGTGGGGAGCGGTGGGGCAGTGGTTAGCACACTGTGTGTGTGTGGGGAGCGGTGGGGCAGTGGTTAGCACACTGTGTGTGTGTGGGGAGCGGTGGTGCAGTGGTTAGCGCACTGTGTGTGTGTGGGGAGCGGTGGTGCAGTGGTTAGCGCACTTTGTGTGTGTGTGGGGAGCGGTGGGGCAGTGGTTAGCACACTGTGTGTGGGGGGGGGAGCGGTGGTGCAGTGGTTAGCGCACTGTGTGTGTGTGGGGAGCGGTGGTGCAGTGGTTAGTGCACTTTGTGTGTGAGTGGGGAGTGGTGGTGCAGTGGTTAGCGCACTTTGTGTGTGAGTGGGGAGTGGTGGTGCAGTGGTTAGCGCACTGTGTGTGTGAGTGGGGAGTGGTGGTGCAGTGGTTAGCGCACTTTGTGTGGGGAGTGGTGGTGCAGTGGTTAGCGCACTTTGTGTGTGTGTGGGGAGTGGTGGTGCAGTGGTTAGCGCAGTGTGGGGAGCGGTGGTGCAGTGGTTAGCACAGTGTGTGGGGAGTGGTGGTGCAGTGGTTAGCGCACTGTGTGTGTGTGGGGAGCGGTGGTGCAGTGGTTAGCGCACTGTGTGGGGGTGGGAGTGGTGGTGCAGTGGTTAGCGCACTGTGTGTGTTGAGCGGGGAGCGGTGGTGCAGTGGTTAGCGCACTGTGTGTATGTGAGGAGCGGTGGTGCAGTGGTTAGCGCACTGTGTGTGTGTGGGGAGCGGTGGTGTAGTGGTTAGCGCACTGTGTGTGTGAGTGGTGGTACAGTGGTTAGCGCACTGTGTGTGTGTGGGGGGAGTGGTGGTACAGTGGTTAGCGCACTGTGTGTGTGAGTGGGGAGTGGTGGTGCAGTGGTTAGCGCACTTTGTGTGGGGAGTGGTGGTGCAGTGGTTAGCGCACTTTGTGTGTGTGTGTGAGTGGTGGTACAGTGGTTAGCGCACTGTGTGTGTGTGGGGGGAGTGGTGGTACAGTGGTTAGCGCACTGTGTGTGTGTGGGGAGCGGTGGTGCAGTGGTTAGCGCACTGTGTGTGTGTGGGGGGAGTGGTGGTACAGTGGTTAGCGCACTGTGTGTGTGTGTGGGGAGCGGTGGTGCAGTGGTTAGCGCACTGTGTGTGTGTGGGGAGCGGTGGTGCAGTGGTTAGCGCACTGTGTGTGTGTGTGTGGGGAGCGGTGGTGCAGTGGTTAGCGCACTGTGTGCGTGTGTGGGGGGAGCGGTGGTGCAGTGGTTAGCGCACTGTGTGTGTGAGTGGGGAGTGGTGGTGCAGTGGTTAGCGCACTGTGTGTGTGAGTGGGGAGTGGTGGTGCAGTGGTTAGCGCACTTTGTGTGGGGAGTGGTGGTGCAGTGGTTAGCGCACTTTGTGTGTGTGTGGGGAGTGGTGGTGCAGTGGTTAGCGCACTGTGTGTGTGTGTGTGTGGGGAGCGGTGGGGCAGTGGTTAGCACACTGTGTGTGTGTGGGGAGCGGTGGGGCAGTGGTTAGCACACTGTGTGTGTGTGGGGAGCGGTGGTGCAGTGGTTAGCGCACTGTGTGTGTGTGGGGAGCGGTGGTGCAGTGGTTAGCGCACTTTGTGTGTGTGTGGGGAGCGGTGGGGCAGTGGTTAGCACACTGTGTGTGGGGGGGGAGCGGTGGTGCAGTGGTTAGCGCACTGTGTGTGTGTGGGGAGCGGTGGTGCAGTGGTTAGTGCACTTTGTGTGTGAGTGGGGAGTGGTGGTGCAGTGGTTAGCGCACTTTGTGTGTGAGTGGGGAGTGGTGGTGCAGTGGTTAGCGCACTGTGTGTGTGAGTGGGGAGTGGTGGTGCAGTGGTTAGCGCACTTTGTGTGGGGAGTGGTGGTGCAGTGGTTAGCGCACTTTGTGTGTGTGTGGGGAGTGGTGGTGCAGTGGTTAGCGCACTGTGTGTGTGTGTGTGGGGAGCGGTGGGGCAGTGGTTAGCACACTGTGTGTGTGTGGGGAGCGGTGGGGCAGTGGTTAGCACACTGTGTGTGTGTGGGGAGCGGTGGTGCAGTGGTTAGCGCACTGTGTGTGTGTGGGGAGCGGTGGTGCAGTGGTTAGCGCACTTTGTGTGTGTGTGGGGAGCGGTGGGGCAGTGGTTAGCACACTGTGTGTGGGGGGGGAGCGGTGGTGCAGTGGTTAGCGCACTGTGTGTGTGTGGGGAGCGGTGGTGCAGTGGTTAGTGCACTTTGTGTGTGAGTGGGGAGTGGTGGTGCAGTGGTTAGCGCACTTTGTGTGTGAGTGGGGAGTGGTGGTGCAGTGGTTAGCGCACTTTGTGTGGGGAGTGGTGGTGCAGTGGTTAGCGCACTTTGTGTGTGTGTGGGGAGTGGTGGTGCAGTGGTTAGCGCAGTGTGGGGAGCGGTGGTGCAGTGGTTAGCACAGTGTGTGGGGAGTGGTGGTGCAGTGGTTAGCGCACTGTGTGTGTGTGGGGAGCGGTGGTGCAGTGGTTAGCGCACTGTGTGGGGGTGGGAGTGGTGGTGCAGTGGTTAGCGCACTGTGTGTGTTGAGCGGGGAGCGGTGGTGCAGTGGTTAGCGCACTGTGTGTATGTGAGGAGCGGTGGTGCAGTGGTTAGCGCACTGTGTGTGTGTGGGGAGCGGTGGTGTAGTGGTTAGCGCACTGAGTGTGTGAGTGGTGGTACAGTGGTTAGCGCACTGTGTGTGTGTGGGGGGAGTGGTGGTACAGTGGTTAGCGCACTGTGTGTGTGAGTGGGGAGTGGTGGTGCAGTGGTTAGCGCACTTTGTGTGGGGAGTGGTGGTGCAGTGGTTAGCGCACTTTGTGTGTGTGTGTGAGTGGTGGTACAGTGGTTAGCGCACTGTGTGTGTGTGGGGGGAGTGGTGGTACAGTGGTTAGCGCACTGTGTGTGTGTGGGGAGCGGTGGTGCAGTGGTTAGCGCACTGTGTGTGTGTGGGGGGAGTGGTGGTACAGTGGTTAGCGCACTGTGTGTGTGTGTGGGGAGCGGTGGTGCAGTGGTTAGCGCACTGTGTGTGTGTGGGGAGCGGTGGTGCAGTGGTTAGCGCACTGTGTGTGTGTGTGTGGGGAGCGGTGGTGCAGTGGTTAGCGCACTGTGTGCGTGTGTGGGGGGAGCGGTGGTGCAGTGGTTAGCGCACTGTGTGTGTGAGTGGGGAGTGGTGGTGCAGTGGTTAGCGCACTGTGTGTGTGAGTGGGGAGTGGTGGTGCAGTGGTTAGCGCACTTTGTGTGGGGAGTGGTGGTGCAGTGGTTAGCGCACTTTGTGTGTGTGTGGGGAGTGGTGGTGCAGTGGTTAGCGCACTGTGTGTGTGTGTGTGTGGGGAGCGGTGGGGCAGTGGTTAGCACACTGTGTGTGTGTGGGGAGCGGTGGGGCAGTGGTTAGCACACTGTGTGTGTGTGGGGAGCGGTGGTGCAGTGGTTAGCGCACTGTGTGTGTGTGGGGAGCGGTGGTGCAGTGGTTAGCGCACTTTGTGTGTGTGTGGGGAGCGGTGGGGCAGTGGTTAGCACACTGTGTGTGGGGGGGGAGCGGTGGTGCAGTGGTTAGCGCACTGTGTGTGTGTGGGGAGCGGTGGTGCAGTGGTTAGTGCACTTTGTGTGTGAGTGGGGAGTGGTGGTGCAGTGGTTAGCGCACTTTGTGTGTGAGTGGGGAGTGGTGGTGCAGTGGTTAGCGCACTGTGTGTGTGAGTGGGGAGTGGTGGTGCAGTGGTTAGCGCACTTTGTGTGGGGAGTGGTGGTGCAGTGGTTAGCGCACTTTGTGTGTGTGTGGGGAGTGGTGGTGCAGTGGTTAGCGCAGTGTGGGGAGCGGTGGTGCAGTGGTTAGCACAGTGTGTGGGGAGTGGTGGTGCAGTGGTTAGCGCACTGTGTGTGTGTGGGGAGCGGTGGTGCAGTGGTTAGCGCACTGTGTGGGGGTGGGAGTGGTGGTGCAGTGGTTAGCGCACTGTGTGTGTTGAGCGGGGAGCGGTGGTGCAGTGGTTAGCGCACTGTGTGTATGTGAGGAGCGGTGGTGCAGTGGTTAGCGCACTGTGTGTGTGTGGGGAGCGGTGGTGTAGTGGTTAGCGCACTGTGTGTGTGAGTGGTGGTACAGTGGTTAGCGCACTGTGTGTGTGTGGGGAGCGGTGGTGCAGTGGTTAGCGCACTGTGTGTGTGTGGGGAGCGGTGGTGCAGTGGTTAGCGCACTGTGTGTGTGTGTGTGTGGGGAGCGGTGGTGCAGTGATTAGCACACTGTGTGTGTGTGTGGGGAGCGGTGGTGCAGTGGTTAGCGCACTGTGTGCGTGTGTGGGGGGAGCGGTGGTGCAGTGGTTAGCGCACTGTGTGTGTGTGGGGAGTGGTGGTGCAGTGGTTAGCGCAGTGTGTGGGGAGCGGTGGTGCAGTGGTTAGCGCACTGTGTGTGTGTGGGGAGTGGTGGTGCAGTGGTTAGCGCAGTGTGTGGGGAGCGGTGGTGCAGTGGTTAGCGCACTGTGTGTGAGTGGGGAGTGGTGGTGCAGTGGTTAGCGCACTGTGTGGGGAGCGGTGGTACAGTGGTTAGCGCACTGTGTGTGTGTGGGGAGTGGTGGTGCAGTGGTTAGCACACTGTGTGTGTGTGGGGAGTGGTGGTGCAGTGGTTAGCGCAGTGTGTGGGGAGCGGTGGTGCAGTGGTTAGCGCACTGTGTGTGAGTGGGGAGTGGTGGTGCAGTGGTTAGCGCACTTTGTGTGGGGAGTGGTGGTGCAGTGGTTAGCGCACTTTGTGTGTGTGGGGAGTGGTGGTGCAGTGGTTAGCGCAGTGTGGGGAGCGGTGGTGCAGTGGTTAGCACAGTGTGTGGGGAGCGGTGGTGCAGTGGTTAGCGCACTGTGTGTGTGATTGGGGAGTGGTGGTGCAGTGGTTAGCGCACTTTGTGTGGGGGGTGGTGGTGCAGTGGTTAGCGCACTTTGTGTGTGTGGGGAGCGGTGGTGCAGTGGTTAGCGCACTGTGTGTGTGAGTGGGGAGTGGTGGTGCAGTGGTTAGCGCACTGTGTGTGTGAGTGGGGAGTGGTGGTGCAGTGGTTAGCGCACTTTGTGTGTGTGTGGGGAGTGGTGGTGCAGTGGTTAGCGCACTGTGTGTGTGTGGGGAGCGGTGGGGCAGTGGTTAGCACACTGTGTGTGTGTGGGGAGCGGTGGGGCAGTGGTTAGCACACTGTGTGTGTGTGGGGAGCGGTGGTGCAGTGGTTAGCGCACTGTGTGTGTGTGGGGAGCGGTGGTGCAGTGGTTAGCGCACTTTGTGTGTGTGTGGGGAGCGGTGGGGCAGTGGTTAGCACACTGTGTGTGGGGGGGGGGAGCGGTGGTGCAGTGGTTAGCGCACTGTGTGTGTGTGGGGAGCGGTGGTGCAGTGGTTAGTGCACTTTGTGTGTGAGTGGGGAGTGGTGGTGCAGTGGTTAGCGCACTTTGTGTGTGAGTGGGGAGTGGTGGTGCAGTGGTTAGCGCACTGTGTGTGTGAGTGGGGAGTGGTGGTGCAGTGGTTAGCGCACTTTGTGTGGGGAGTGGTGGTGCAGTGGTTAGCGCACTTTGTGTGTGTGTGGGGAGTGGTGGTGCAGTGGTTAGCGCAGTGTGGGGAGCGGTGGTGCAGTGGTTAGCACAGTGTGTGGGGAGTGGTGGTGCAGTGGTTAGCGCACTGTGTGTGTGTGGGGAGCGGTGGTGCAGTGGTTAGCGCACTGTGTGGGGGTGGGAGTGGTGGTGCAGTGGTTAGCGCACTGTGTGTGTTGAGCGGGGAGCGGTGGTGCAGTGGTTAGCGCACTGTGTGTATGTGAGGAGCGGTGGTGCAGTGGTTAGCGCACTGTGTGTGTGTGGGGAGCGGTGGTGTAGTGGTTAGCGCACTGTGTGTGTGAGTGGTGGTACAGTGGTTAGCGCACTGTGTGTGTGTGGGGGGAGTGGTGGTACAGTGGTTAGCGCACTGTGTGTGTGAGTGGGGAGTGGTGGTGCAGTGGTTAGCGCACTTTGTGTGGGGAGTGGTGGTGCAGTGGTTAGCGCACTTTGTGTGTGTGTGTGAGTGGTGGTACAGTGGTTAGCGCACTGTGTGTGTGTGGGGGGAGTGGTGGTACAGTGGTTAGCGCACTGTGTGTGTGTGGGGAGCGGTGGTGCAGTGGTTAGCGCACTGTGTGTGTGTGGGGGGAGTGGTGGTACAGTGGTTAGCGCACTGTGTGTGTGTGTGGGGAGCGGTGGTGCAGTGGTTAGCGCACTGTGTGTGTGTGGGGAGCGGTGGTGCAGTGGTTAGCGCACTGTGTGTGTGTGTGTGGGGAGCGGTGGTGCAGTGGTTAGCGCACTGTGTGCGTGTGTGGGGGGAGCGGTGGTGCAGTGGTTAGCGCACTGTGTGTGTGAGTGGGGAGTGGTGGTGCAGTGGTTAGCGCACTGTGTGTGTGAGTGGGGAGTGGTGGTGCAGTGGTTAGCGCACTTTGTGTGGGGAGTGGTGGTGCAGTGGTTAGCGCACTTTGTGTGTGTGTGGGGAGTGGTGGTGCAGTGGTTAGCGCACTGTGTGTGTGTGTGTGTGGGGAGCGGTGGGGCAGTGGTTAGCACACTGTGTGTGTGTGGGGAGCGGTGGGGCAGTGGCTAGCACACTGTGTGTGTGTGGGGAGCGGTGGTGCAGTGGTTAGCGCACTGTGTGTGTGTGGGGAGCGGTGGTGCAGTGGTTAGCGCACTTTGTGTGTGTGTGGGGAGCGGTGGGGCAGTGGTTAGCACACTGTGTGTGGGGGGGGAGCGGTGGTGCAGTGGTTAGCGCACTGTGTGTGTGTGGGGAGCGGTGGTGCAGTGGTTAGTGCACTTTGTGTGTGAGTGGGGAGTGGTGGTGCAGTGGTTAGCGCACTTTGTGTGTGAGTGGGGAGTGGTGGTGCAGTGGTTAGCGCACTGTGTGTGTGAGTGGGGAGTGGTGGTGCAGTGGTTAGCGCACTTTGTGTGGGGAGTGGTGGTGCAGTGGTTAGCGCACTTTGTGTGTGTGTGGGGAGTGGTGGTGCAGTGGTTAGCGCAGTGTGGGGAGCGGTGGTGCAGTGGTTAGCACAGTGTGTGGGGAGTGGTGGTGCAGTGGTTAGCGCACTGTGTGTGTGTGGGGAGCGGTGGTGCAGTGGTTAGCGCACTGTGTGGGGGTGGGAGTGGTGGTGCAGTGGTTAGCGCACTGTGTGTGTTGAGCGGGGAGCGGTGGTGCAGTGGTTAGCGCACTGTGTGTATGTGAGGAGCGGTGGTGCAGTGGTTAGCGCACTGTGTGTGTGTGGGGAGCGGTGGTGTAGTGGTTAGCGCACTGTGTGTGTGAGTGGTGGTACAGTGGTTAGCGCACTGTGTGTGTGTGGGGAGCGGTGGTGCAGTGGTTAGCGCACTGTGTGTGTGTGGGGAGCGGTGGTGCAGTGGTTAGCGCACTGTGTGTGTGTGTGTGTGGGGAGCGGTGGTGCAGTGGTTAGCACACTGTGTGTGTGTGTGGGGAGCGGTGGTGCAGTGGTTAGCGCACTGTGTGCGTGTGTGGGGGGAGCGGTGGTGCAGTGGTTAGCGCACTGTGTGTGTGAGTGGGGAGTGGTGGTGCAGTGGTTAGCGCACTGTGTGTGTGAGTGGGGAGTGGTGGTGCAGTGGTTAGCGCACTTTGTGTGGGGAGTGGTGGTGCAGTGGTTAGCGCACTTTGTGTGTGTGTGGGGAGTGGTGGTGCAGTGGTTAGCGCACTGTGTGTGTGTGTGTGGGGAGCGGTGGGGCAGTGGTTAGCACACTGTGTGTGTGTGGGGAGCGGTGGGGCAGTGGTTAGCACACTGTGTGTGTGTGGGGAGCGGTGGGGCAGTGGTTAGCACACTGTGTGTGGGGGGGGAGCGGTGGTGCAGTGGTTAGCGCACTGTGTGTGTGTGGGGAGCGGTGGTGCAGTGGTTAGTGCACTTTGTGTGTGAGTGGGGAGTGGTGGTGCAGTGGTTAGCGCACTTTGTGTGTGAGTGGGGAGTGGTGGTGCAGTGGTTAGCGCACTTTGTGTGGGGAGTGGTGGTGCAGTGGTTAGCGCACTTTGTGTGTGTGTGGGGAGTGGTGGTGCAGTGGTTAGCGCAGTGTGGGGAGCGGTGGTGCAGTGGTTAGCACAGTGTGTGGGGAGTGGTGGTGCAGTGGTTAGCGCACTGTGTGTGTGTGGGGAGCGGTGGTGCAGTGGTTAGCGCACTGTGTGGGGGTGGGAGTGGTGGTGCAGTGGTTAGCGCACTGTGTGTGTTGAGCGGGGAGCGGTGGTGCAGTGGTTAGCGCACTGTGTGTATGTGAGGAGCGGTGGTGCAGTGGTTAGCGCACTGTGTGTGTGTGGGGAGCGGTGGTGTAGTGGTTAGCGCACTGTGTGTGTGAGTGGTGGTACAGTGGTTAGCGCACTGTGTGTGTGTGGGGGAAGTGGTGGTACAGTGGTTAGCGCACTGTGTGTGTGTGGGGAGCGGTGGTGCAGTGGTTAGCGCACTGTGTGTGTGTGGGGAGCGGTGGTGCAGTGGTTAGCGCACTGTGTGTGTGTGTGGGGAGCGGTGGTGCAGTGGTTAGCGCACTGTGTGTGTGTGTGGGGGGAGCGGTGGTGCAGTGGTTAGCGCACTGTGTGTGTGTGGGGGGAGCGGTGGTGCAGTGGTTAGCGCACTGTGTGTGTGAGTGGGGAGTGGTGGTGCAGTGGTTAGCGCACTTTGTGTGGGGAGCGGTGGTGCAGTGGTTAGTGCACTGTGTGTGTGAGTGGGGAGCGGTGGTGCAGTGGTTAGCGCACTGTGTGTGTGTGGGGGGAGCGGTGGTGCAGTGGTTAGCGCACTGTGTGTGTGAGTGGGGAGTGGTGGTGCAGTGGTTAGCGCACTTTGTGTGGGGAGCGGTGGTGCAGTGGTTAGTGCACTTTGTGTGTGAGTGGGGAGTGGTGGTGCAGTGGTTAGCGCACTTTGTGTGTGAGTGTGGAGTGGTGGTGCAGTGGTTAGCGCACTGTGTGTGTGAGTGGGGAGTGGTGGTGCAGTGGTTAGCGCACTTTGTGTGGGGAGTGGTGGTGCAGTGGTTAGCGCACTTTGTGTGTGTGTGGGGAGTGGTGGTGCAGTGGTTAGCGCAGTGTGGGGAGCGGTGGTGCAGTGGTTAGCACAGTGTGTGGGGAGTGGTGGTGCAGTGGTTAGCGCACTGTGTGTGTGTGGGGAGCGGTGGTGCAGTGGTTAGCGCACTGTGTGGGGGTGGGAGTGGTGGTGCAGTGGTTAGCGCACTGTGTGTGTTGAGCGGGGAGCGGTGGTGCAGTGGTTAGTGCACTGTGTGTATGTGAGGAGCGGTGGTGCAGTGGTTAGCGCACTGTGTGTGTGTGGGGAGCGGTGGTGTAGTGGTTAGCGCACTGTGTGTGTGAGTGGTGGTACAGTGGTTAGCGCACTGTGTGTGTGTGGGGGGAGTGGTGGTACAGTGGTTAGCGCACTGTGTGTGTGTGGGGAGCGGTGGTGCAGTGGTTAGCGCACTGTGTGTGTGTGGGGAGCGGTGGTGCAGTGGTTAGCGCACTGTGTGTGTGTGTGTGGGGAGCGGTGGTGCAGTGGTTAGCGCACTGTGTGTGTGAGTGGGGAGTGGTGGTGCAGTGGTTAGCGCACTTTGTGTGGGGAGTGGTGGTGCAGTGGTTAGCGCACTTTGTGTGTGTGTGGGGAGTGGTGGTGCAGTGGTTAGCGCAGTGTGGGGAGCGGTGGTGCAGTGGTTAGCACAGTGTGTGGGGAGTGGTGGTGCAGTGGTTAGCGCACTGTGTGTGTGTGGGGAGCGGTGGTGCAGTGGTTAGCGCACTGTGTGGGGGTGGGAGTGGTGGTGCAGTGGTTAGCGCACTGTGTGTGTTGAGCGGGGAGCGGTGGTGCAGTGGTTAGCGCACTGTGTGTATGTGAGGAGCGGTGGTGCAGTGGTTAGCGCACTGTGTGTGTGTGGGGAGCGGTGGTGTAGTGGTTAGCGCACTGTGTGTGTGAGTGGTGGTACAGTGGTTAGCGCACTGTGTGTGTGTGGGGGGAGTGGTGGTACAGTGGTTAGCGCACTGTGTGTGTGTGGGGAGCGGTGGTGCAGTGGTTAGCGCACTGTGTGTGTGTGGGGAGCGGTGGTGCAGTGGTTAGCGCACTGTGTGTGTGTGTGTGGGGAGCGGTGGTGCAGTGGTTAGCGCACTGTGTGCGTGTGTGGGGGGAGCGGTGGTGCAGTGGTTAGCGCACTGTGTGTGTGTGGGGGGAGCGGTGGTGCAGTGGTTAGCGCACTGTGTGTGTGTGGGGAGTGGTGGTGCAGTGGTTAGCGCAGTGTGGGGAGCGGTGGTGCAGTGGTTAGCGCACTGTGTGTGTGTGTGGGGAGCGGTGGTGCAGTGGTTAGCGCACTGTGTGTGTGTGTGGGGAGCGGTGGTGCAGTGGTTAGCGCACACTGCCCATCTCCCCAGCTGCGACTCCCCCTCTGAATGTCCGCGTGGAGTCTCGCGACCTGCTGACGCAACTCCGCTGGGACCACGACGCTCAAGTGGACGTCGCCACCAGCAGCAGCTCAAAGCTCCTGGACGTTACCTACAGGGTGGACAGCAAACTGTGAGATGCTCGCTCACTCATCCACTCGCTCACTCACTCACCCACTCGCTCACCCATCCACTCACTCATCCACTCGCTCAACCACTCACTCAACCACCCATCCACTCACCCACCCACCCACTCACCCACCCACTCACCCACCCACTCACTGACTCACCCACTCACCCACTCACTCACTGACTCACCCACTCAACCACCCACTCACTCACTGACTCACGCACTCACCCACTCACCCACCCACTCACCCACCCACCCACCTACCCACCCACCGACTCACCTACCCCCTCACCCACCCACCTACCCACCCACCCACTCACCCACTTACCCACTCACCCACCCACTCACTCACTGACTCACCCACTCACTCACCCACCCACTCACCCACCCACCCACCCACTCACCCACCCACTCACCCACCCCACTCACTCACTCACTCACCCACCCACTCACCCACCCACCCACCCACTCACCCACCCACTCACCCACTCACCCACCCACTCCTCACCACCACCTCCTCCTCCCCGTGTCTCTGTCTGTGCAGCTATGGACGAGCCCGCTGGCGGACCGTCTGCGCTGCCACCGCAGAGACACGGTGCGATGTCTCCTCAGCGCTGCGACATCCCGGCGACCGCTATCAACTTCGCGTCAGATCCACCGTCTCATCACCACCACCAACACCATCATCGTCACCATCACCACCATCATCACCACCACCATCACCACCATCATCGTCACCCTGGGTCGTGGTTGATGTGTTACCCTTGAAGACAAGTGAGTGGCATTGTCTGTGTCTCTGTCTGTGTCTCTGTGTCTGTGTGTGAGTGTCTCACTCTCTGTGTCTCTGTGTGAGTGTCTCTGTGTGAGTGTCTCTGTGTGTGAGTGTCTCTGTGTGTGTGTCTGTGTGTCTCTGTGTATGAGTGTGTGTGTCTGTGTGTGTGTCTCTGTGTGTGAGTGTCTCTGTGTGTGAGTGTCTCTGTGTGTGAGTGTCTCTGTGTGTGTCTCTGTGTCTGTGTGTGAGTATCTCACTCTCTGTGTCTCTGTGTGAGTTTCTCTGTGTGAGTGTCTCTGTGTGTGAGTGTCTCTGTGTGTGTGTCTCTGTGTGTGTCTCTGTGTCTGTGTGTGAGTATCTCACTCTCTGTGTCTCTGTGTGAGTTTCTCTGTGTGAGTGTCTCTGTGTGTGAGTGTCTCTGTGTGTGTGTCTCTGTGTGTGTCTCTGTGTCTGTGTGTGAGTGTCTCACTCTCTGTGTCTCTGTGTGAGTTTCTCTGTGTGAGTGTCTCTGTGTGTGAGTGTCTCTGTGTGTGAGTGTCTCTGTGTGTGTCTCTGTGTCTGTGTGTGAGTGTCTCACTCTCTGTGTCTCTGTGTGAGTTTCTCTGTGTGAGTGTCTCTGTGTGTGAGTGTCTCTGTGTGTGAGTGTCTCTGTGTGTGTCTCTGTGTCTGTGTGTGAGTGTCTCACTCTCTGTGTCTCTGTGTGAGTTTATCTGTGTGAGTGTCTCTGTGTGTGAGTGTCTCTGTGTGTGAGTGTCTCTGTGTGTGTCTCTGTGTCTGTGTGTGAGTGTCTCACTCTCTGTGTCTCTGTGTGAGTTTCTCTGTGTGTGTGTCTCTGTGTGTGTGTGTCTGTGTGTGAGTGTCTCTGTGTGTCTCTGTCTGTGTGTGTCTCTGTGTGTGTCTCTGTGTGTGTGTCTCTGTGTGTGAGTGTCTCTTTGTGTGAGTGTCTCTGTGTGTGTCTGTGTGTGTGTCTGTGTGAGTGTGTCTCTCTGTGTGTGTGTCTGTGTGTGAGTGTCTCTCTGTGTGTGTGTCTGTGTGTGAGTGTCTCTTTGTGTGTGTGTCTGTGTGTGTGTCTCTGTGTGTGAGTGTCTCTTTGTGTGAGTGTCTTTGTGTGTCTGTGTGTGTGTGTCTGTGTGAGTGTGTCTCTCTGTGTGTGAGTGTCTCTTTGTGTGAGTGGTTCTGTGTGTGTGTCCCTGTGTGTGTCTGTGTGTGTGTCTCTGTGTGTGTGTATGTGTGTGTTTGTGTGTGTGTCTGTGTGAGTGTCTCTGTGTGTGTCTCTGTGTGTCTCTGTGTGTGAGTGTCTGTGTGTGTGTGTGTCTGTGTGTGTGTCTCTGTGTGTGTGTGTCTGTGTGTGAGTGTCTCTGTGTGTGTGTCTGTGTGTGAGTGTCTCTGTGTGTGTGTGTGTCTGTGTGTGTGTGTGTGTCTGTGTCTGTGTGTGTCTGTGTGTGTGTCTGTGTGTGTGTCTGTGTGTCTGTGTGTGTCTCAGCCGTGCTGAGTGCTCCGACTGTCACCTTGATGCTCCACAAGGATGCGACGCTGGAGGAGGGTGGTGAGGAGGGTGGTGAGGAGGGTGGTGAGGAGGGTGGTGAGGAGGGTGGTGAGGAGGGTGGTGAGGAGGGTGGTGACGAGGGTGGTGACGAGGAGGAGGAGTGTGGTAGTGAGCGTGAGGACTACAAACATGACGACAAAGATGGCTACGAGAATGACGACGACGATGACGGTGATGGCGGCGATGACGGTGATGGCGGGTGGCGACGAGGGAGAGCGGTGGGAGCTGTCCGTGCGGGTCTCCATGAGGAGCGAGTGGAGGAGGAGGATGGCGCAGAGTGACGTGATGTACCATCTACAAGCCGAGGTCTCCACAAGGAGGGGTGTGACTAGCACGGTGAGAGTGGGTGGGTGGGTGGGTGTGTGGGTGAGTGGGTGGGTGAGTGGGTGAGTGGGTGGGTGGGTGGGTGAGTGGGTGGGTGGGTGGGTGGGTGGGTGAGTGGGTGGGTGAGTGGGTGGGTGAGTGGGTGGGTGAGTGGGTGTGTGGGTGGGTGAGTGGGTGTGTGGGTGGGTGTGTGTGTGAGTGGGTGGGTGGGTGAGTGGGTGGGTGAGTGGGTGGGTGGGTGAGTGGGTGGGTGAGTGGGTGTGTGGGTGGGTGAGTGGGTGAGTGGGTGTGTGGGTGGGTGAGTGGGTGGGTGTGTGTGTGTGTGAGTGGGTGGGTGGGTGTGTGTGTGTGTGAGTGGGTGGGTGGGTGGGTGAGTGGGTGGGTGGGTGGGTGAGTGGGTGGGTGAGTGGGTGGGTGAGTGGGTGGGTGAGTGGGTGGGTGAGTGGGTGGGTGAGTGGGTGAGGGGGTGAGTGGGTGTGTGGGTGGGTGGGTGAGTGGGTGGGTGAGTGGGTGGGTGTGTGGGTGGGTGGGTGGGTGAGTGGATGAGTGGGTGGGTTGGTGAGTGGGTGGGTGAGTGAGTGGGTGAGTGGGTGAGTGGGTGGATGAGTGAGTGAGTGGGTGGGTGGGTGGGTGAGTGGGTGAGTGGGTGGGTTGGTGAGTGGGTGGGTGGGTGGGTTGGTGAGTGGGTGGGTGGGTGGGTGAGTGGGTGGGCGGGTGGGTGGGAGAGTGAGTGGGTGAGTGGGTGGGTGGTGATGCTACTACTACTGATGACGATGCTATTGCTGCTGCTGCTACTGAATGTCCAGAAATGGTTGAGTTCTGTCAGCTTCCACTTCCATGCTGAACTGGATGGATGGGTTTTGCGAGTTGAGATGATTTAGAAACGCGCTCAGTCTATCTTTGCCGTGTGGCCAGACCACCAACGTGTCATCCACGTAACCCGGCACACTGAGACCATCTGCTTGCTCCTGCCAGGAGCGCTTTGTGGGATGTCGCTACCGCCACGCGCTGCCTCAGCCTGCAGGCGCTGCTGAGTACTGCGTCCGCGTGAGAGTCACGGCTCGCTACCCGCGGTGGAAGACAGGGGAGTGGTCTCCACTGTCGTGTGTCTCCGTCCCTCCACCACACAGCGCCGTGGGTGAGTGGGTGGGTGGGTGAGTGGGTGGGTGGGTGAGTGGGTGAGTGAGTGGGATGGTGAGTGAGTGGGTGGGTGGGTGAGTGAGTGGGTGGTGAGTTAGTTGGTGGGTGAGAGAGTGGGTGGGTGGGTGGGTGAATGAGTGAGTGAGTGGGTGGGTGAGTGGGTGGGTGAGTAGGTGGGTGGGTGGGTGGGTGAGTGAGTGAGTGAGTGGGTGGGTGAGTGGGTGAGTGGGTGGGTGGGTGAGTGAGTGAGTGGGTGAGTGAGTGGGTGGGTGAGCGAGTGATTTGGTAAGTAGTTGAGTGAGTGGGTGGGTTAGTGGGTGGGTGAGTAGTTGACTGAGTGGGTGGTTGAGTGAGTGGGTGCGTGAGTGAGTGGGTGGGTGAGTAGGTGGGTGGGTGAGTGAGTGGGTGGGTGGGTGAGTGGGTGGGTGAGTGGGTGGGTGAGCGAGTGATTTGGTAAGTAGTTGAGTGAGTGGGTGGTTTAGTGGGTGGGTGAGTAGTTGACTGAGTGGGTGGTTGAGTGAGTTGGTGCGTGAGTGATTGAGTGGGTGAGTGGGTGGGTGGGTGAGTGAGTGAGTGAGTGGGTGGGTGAGTGGGTGGGTGGGTGAGTGGGTGGGTGAGCGAGTGATTTGGTAAGTAGTTGAGTGATTGAGTGGGTGAGTGGGTGAGTGGGTGGGTGAGTGGCGCACCCATTTAGCCCTCTCTATCCGGCTGAACAAAAGCTGTTCAGACATGCGGTGGCTGGGCATGCAGGCTACATGGCCCAGCCAACGCAGCCTTGCCTGCCGGAGGAGCTCACCAATGGGACTTTGCCCAGATCTTTCTGGGATTTGTGAGCTCCTCACACAATCCAGCCTGCAGGTTAAACCCAGGATGGATCGTAGACAGGCCAGCCTAAATGTTTCTAACCGGCGAATATGTTCCATTAGGGGGGTCCACTTTTCGCATGCGTAGAGAAGGGAGGGAATGACCGTGGCCGAGAAGACCTGAAGATTCGTGCGGAGTGACAAACCAGGTAGCTTCCACACAGTATTATGTAACCGATGAAAAGGTAATGCCGCTCGACTGATTCGGAGTGAGACCTCAGCCAGTCATGAGCACACTGCCCAGGTATGGGAAACTCTCCACTCTCTCCACAACTCCTCAATCACCAATTGGGAGTTGTGGGGGTGGAGTGTCCAATGGTACAAAATACCCAGGCAGGTGCTTAGTTTTGGTGGGGCTGATGGTAAGGCCCCACCTCTTAGTGGCACGCTCCAGTCTCAGCAGCAGCGTCTCCAACTCCTCTTCTGAATGAGCAGCTATTACCAAATCATCAGCATACGCAACATGGTTGAGCGATAGGGAGCCATCCCTTGACCGCACCCGGGCATCGATCAGCCTCCCATTGTATCTGTAACAGATGGAAATTCCTCTGGTACAGCTATTGAAGGCTTCACGAACTATGTGGTTAAAATAAATGTTAAATAATGTGGGAGCCAGAGGACATCCCTGTCGCACCCCAAGGTGTACAGGGAAAGGCTCTGACTCCCGGCCACGTAGTTTTATCCGGGCCCGCTCACCATCATGAAGGTCCTTAATGATCGTGAGCAGAGGGTCAGGGACTCCGAAAGCACGAAAAACTGCCCAGAGCCCAGTCCTACTGATGGTATCATAGGCCTTGACCAGGTCAATAAAGCAGAGATGTAGGTCTTGTTGGAATTCCCTACACCTCTGCTGTAGCAGACGGACAGAAAATATGGCATCTGTGCAGGACCGCCCTTTCCTGAAACCGCATTGGGGCTCCGCAAGCCTCTCCTCAGCGTGCCTGGCAAGGCGGTGTTGAACAACAACACACAGACAGGTACACACAGACACACACACAGACACACACAGACAAATATCCCCCGTGTAGCCTTAACAGACTGTTGGGGCAAGTGCTGTTAGCGAGCACCTATGAAGGTCAGAACTTTACACGAGGGGGTGGGTGGCCAGCACCACGCCCGGCCGCCTTTGTCTCCCCAGTGGCGATGTTTATACGCCGCACCAGGTACTCATTTTGAGGCTGAGGCGACCTAGGGGAGGCCCGGGAACGGTTTAGATAATCGTCACCGGTGTTGGCCGTGAGCGGGAATCGAACCTGGGACGCTGGGTTCATAGCGCAGTGTAGCGCTAACCGCTGCACCACCGCTCCTCATCCAACAACACTGCTCAGCATCCCACTCTGTCTGTGTCTCTGTCTGTGTCTCTCTGTGTCTCTGTCTGTGTCTCTGTCTGTGTATCTGTCTCTCTGCCTGTATCTGTCTCACTGTGTCTCTGTCTGTGTCTCTCTGCCTGTATCTGTCTCACTGTGTCTCTGTCTGTTTCCCCCGTGACTCTGTCTCCCCATGTCTCCCCGTATCTCCTCGTGTGTCCCCAATCTCGTAGCCACCACCCCCGCCACCACCACCACCACCACCCCCACCACCGCTGCCACCACCACCACCACCCCCACCACCGCTGCCACCACCACCACCCCCGCCACCACCACCGCCACCACCGCCACCACCACCCCCACCACCACCGCCACCACCACCCCCACCACCACCCCCATCCCCACCACCACCACCGCCACCACCACCGCCGCCACCACCACCACCACAACCCCCACCACCACCACCCCCACCACCCCCACCACCACCACCCCCACCACCACCGCCACCACCACCCCCACCACCACCACCCCCACCACCACCACCCCCACCACCACCACCACCGCCGCCACCACCACCACCACCCCCACCACCACCCCCACCACCACCGCCACCACCGCCACCACCCCCACCCCCACCACCACCACCACCACCCCCACCACCGCCACCGCCACCACCACCCCCACCACCACCACCACCCCCACCACCACCACCCGCACCACCACCCGCACCGCCACCACCACCGCCCCATCCACCTCGCGTGGGGTGTCCACGGGGGACGTGGTGACGCTCTTTGCCAGCGGCCGTGTCGCCTCCATCAGCTCGCTGGTGGCCATGGCGACGCTGCTGGTAACGCTGCTGGTGCTGGTGCTGGCGCTGGTGTGCACCGTGCGGAACAGACGGAGCCCCGGCAATCGTCCCGGTGAGCGGCGGCGGCTACAGAGATGTTGACTACCTCGCCTGGTGCGTAGGAAGTCGTGGGTTCGATCCAGACCCTGACGCCTGCTGCTGTATACTTGGAGTTTGCGTGTCTCTCTCTCATCATCATCTACTACACTATAAGAGTTTCTCTCCCCACGCTGCGTGCGATCTTCTCGTTCCCCAGCGATGGAGCAGCCAGCGACCGCCCCGAGCCTGCTCCCTGACAGTCCCGGCAGCCACCACCACCACTGCGACCACCACCATCACCGCCGCTGCGACCACGACCACCACCACCACCATCACCACGGTGGCGGCGGTGGAGGAGCAGAGCTGGCAACTCTAGAATCCCGCCCCCGGCCCTGGTTGACATTGCCGGATGAAAGCCGCTCACCGAGTCGTCTCCGCACCAACCCGTTCACCTCCTGCAGGGTGACCGTGCGCTGGCCGCGAGACAGTGACCACCTCGCGTGGCACGCGCGACGTGCCGGGTTCCAGCTCGAGCCGTGACGACGACGCCCGCCGCTGTTGGCTCGGAGTTGGCGGCGTCCGTCTCTCCGCGTGGCGACGTCCGTTCCAGAGGAGAATGAATGATGTTTTACACGGCAAGTTATACATGTGTAGTGTTGTAAAGGACGGACTAATAAACCTCTTTATGGCACACACAGTTTATTGTCTTAATGACACAGTCCCTAACACACACAAGGGTTGTACGGTCCCCTCACCCGTTACCCTGAGGAGGTACAGCCTCCTGACCTGCACAGCTCACACTTCACTCCTAATCTACGGAGCTACAGCCTCCAGACTTGCCGTCTATCCAATCTCCCCGCCATCCCAGCGTCCTCCAGACTTGCCGTCTATCCAATCTCCCCGCTAGCCCAGCGTCCTCCAGACTTGCCGTCTATCCAATCTCCCCGCCATCCCAGCGTCCTCCAGACCTGCCGTCTATCCAATCTCCCCCCTAGCCCAGCGTCCTCCAGACTTGCCGTCTATCTAATCTCCCCGCTAGCCCAGCGTCCTCCGGACTTGCCGTCTATCCAATCTCCCCGCTAGTCCAGCGTCCTCCAGACTTGCCGTCTATCCAATCTCCCCGCCATCCCAGCGTCCTCCAGACTTGCCGTCTATCCAATCTCCCCGCCATCCCAGCGTCCTCCAGACCTGCCGTCTATCCAATCTCCCCCCTAGCCCAGCATCCTCCAGACCTGCCGTCTATCCAATCTCCCCCCTAGCCCAGCGTCCTCCAGACTTGCCGTCTATCCAATCTCCCCGCCATCCCAGCGTCCTCCAGACTTGCCGTCTATCCAATCTCCCCCGCCATCCCAGCGTCCTCCAGACTTGCCGTCTATCCAATCTCCCCGCCATCCCAGCGTCCTCCAGACTTGCCGTCTATCCAATCTCCCCCCTAGCCCAGCGTCCTCCAGACTTGCCGTCTATCCAATCTCCCCGCCATCCCAGCGTCCTCCAGACTTGCCGTCTATCCAATCTCCCCGCTAGCCCAGCGTCCTCCAGACTTGCCGTCTATCCAATCTCCCCGCCATCCCAGCGTCCTCCAGACCTGCCGTCTATCCAATCTCCCCCCTAGCCCAGCGTCCTCCAGACTTGCCGTCTATCTAATCTCCCCGCTAGCCCAGCGTCCTCCGGACTTGCCATCTATCCAATCTCCCCGCTAGTTCAGCGTCCTCCAGACTTGCCGTCTATCCAATCTCCCCGCCATCCCAGCGTCCTCCAGACTTGCCGTCTATCCAATCTCCCCGCCATCCCAGCGTCCTCCAGACCTGCCGTCTATCCAATCTCCCCCCTAGCCCAGCATCCTCCAGACCTGCCGTCTATCCAATCTCCCCCCTAGCCCAGCGTCCTCCAGACTTGCCGTCTATCCAATCTCCCCGCCATCCCAGCGTCCTCCAGACTTGCCATCTATCCAATCTCCCCGCCATCCCAGCGTCCTCCAGACTTGCCGTCTATCCAATCTCCCCGCCATCCCAGCGTCCTCCAGACTTGCCGTCTATCCAATCTCCCCCCTAGCCCAGCGTCCTCCAGACTTGCCGTCTATCCAATCTCCCCGCCATCCCAGCGTCCTCCAGACTTGCCGTCTATCCAATCTCCCCGCCATCCCAGCGTCCTCCAGACTTGCCGTCTATCCAATCTCCCCCCTAGCCCAGCGTCCTCCAGACTTGCCGTCTATCCAATCAACCCCCTAGCCCAGCGTCCTCCGACTTGCCGTCTATCCAATCTCCCCGCTAGCCCAGCGTCCTCCAGACTTGCCGTCTATCCAATCTCCCCGCTAGTTCAGCGTCCTCCAGACTTGCCGTCTATCCAATCTCCCCGCTAGTTCAGCGTCCTCCAGACTTGCCGTCTATCCAATCACCCCGCTAGTTCAGCGTCCTCCAGACTTGCCGTCTATCCAATCAACCCCCTAGCCCAGCATCCTCCAGACTTGCCGTCTATCCAATCAACCCCCTAGCCCAGCGTCCTCCAGACTTGCCGTCTATCCAATCTCCCCGCCATCCCAGCGTCCTCCAGACTTGCCGTCTATCCAATCTCCCCGCCATCCCAGCGTCCTCCAGACTTGCCGTCTATCCAATCTCCCCGCCATCCCAGCGTCCTCCAGACTTGCCGTCTATCCAATCTCCCCCCTAGCCCAGCGTCCTCCAAACTTGCTGTCTATCCAATCTCCCCGCCATCCCAGCATCCTCCAGACTTGCCGTCTATCCAATCTCCCCGCCATCCCAGCGTTCTCCAGACTTGCCGTCTATCCAATCTCCCCCCTAGCCCAGCGTCCTCCAGACTTGCCGTCTATCCAATCAACCCCCTAGCCCAGCGTCCTCCGACTTGCCGTCTATCCAATCTCCCCGCTAGCCCAGCGTCCTCCAGACTTGCCGTCTATCCAATCTCCCCGCTAGTTCAGCGTCCTCCAGACTTGCCGTCTATCCAATCTCCCCGCTAGTTCAGCGTCCTCCAGACTTGCCGTCTATCCAATCACCCCGCTAGTTCAGCGTCCTCCAGACTTGCCGTCTATCCAATCAACCCCCTAGCCCAGCATCCTCCAGACTTGCCGTCTATCCAATCAACCCCCTAGCCCAGCGTCCTCCAGACTTGCCGTCTATCCAATCTCCCCGCCATCCCAGCGTCCTCCAGACTTGCCGTCTATCCAATCTCCCCGCCATCCCAGCGTCCTCCAGACTTGCCGTCTATCCAATCTCCCCGCCATCCCAGCGTCCTCCAGACTTGCCGTCTATCCAATCTCCCCGCCATCCCAGCGTCCTCCAAACTTGCCGTCTATCCAATCTCCCCGCCATCCCAGCATCCTCCAGACTTGCCGTCTATCCAATCTCCCCGCCATCCCAGCGTCCTCCGGACTTGCCGTCTATCCAATCTCCCCGCCATCCCAGCGTCCTCCGGACTTGCCGTCTATCCAATCTCCCCCCTAGCCCAGCGTCCTCCAGACTTGCCGTCTATCCAATCTCCCCGCCATCCCAGCATCCTCCAGACTTGCCGTCTATCCAATCTCCCCCCTAGCCCAGCGTCCTCCAGACTTGCCGTCTATCCAATCTCCCCCCTAGCCCAGCGTCCTCCAGACTTGCCGTCTATCCAATCTCCCCGCCATCCCAGCGTCCTCCAGACTTGCCGTCTATCCAATCTACCCGCCAGCCCAGCGTCCTCCAGACTTGCCGTCTATCCAATCTCCCCCTAGCCCAGCGTCCTCCAGACTTGCCGTCTATCCAATCTCCCCGCCATCCCAGCGTCCTCCAGACTTGCCGTCTATCCAATCTCCCCCATCCAGCGTCCTCCAGACTTGCCGTCTATCCAATCTCCCCGCCAGCCCAGCGTCCTCCAGACTTGCCGTCTATCCATCTCCCCCTAGCCCAGCGTCCTCCAGACTTGCCGTCTATCCAATCTCCCCCCTAGCCCAGCGTCCTCCAGACTTGCCCGTCTATCCAATCTCCCCGCCAGTCCCAGCGTCCTCCAGACTTGCCGTCTATCCAATCTCCCGCTATTCCCAGCGTCCTCCAGACTTGCCTCTATCCAATCTCCCCCCTAGCCCAGCGTCCTCCAGACTTGCCGTCTATCCAATCTCCCCCTAGCCCAGCGTCCTCCAGACTTGCCGTCTATCCAATCTCCCCGCTAGCCCAGCGTCCTCCAGACTTGCCGTCTATCCAATCTCCCCGCCAGCCCAGCGTCCTCCAGACTTGCCGTCTATCCAATCTCCCCCTAGCCCCGTCCTCCAGACTTGCCGTCTATCCAATCTCCCCGCCATCCCGCGTCCAGACTTGCCGTCTATCCAATCTCCCCGCCATCCCAGCGTCCTCCAGACTTGCCGTCTATCCAATCTCCCCCCTAGCCCAGCGTCCTCCAGACTTGCCGTCTATCCAATCTCCCCCTAGCCCAGCGTCCTCCGACTT
This sequence comes from Lethenteron reissneri, assembly GCF_015708825.2. Taxonomy (NCBI): domain Eukaryota; kingdom Metazoa; phylum Chordata; class Hyperoartia; order Petromyzontiformes; family Petromyzontidae; genus Lethenteron; species Lethenteron reissneri. Next base: position 91,944 of record NW_026891105.1, read on the forward strand.
GCCGTCTATCCAATCTCCCCCGCTAGCCCAGCGTCCTCCAGACTTGCCGTCTATCCAATCTCCCCGCATCAGCGTCCTCCAGACTTGCCGTCTATCCAATCTCCCCCTAGCCCAGCGTCCTCCAGACTTGCCGTCTATCCAATCACCCCCGCCAGCGTCCTCCAGACTTGCCGTCTATCCAATCTCCCCCTAGCCCAGCGTCCTCCAGACTTGCCGTCTATCCAATCTCCCCCTAGCCCGTCCTCCAGACTTGCCGTCTATCCAATCTCCCCGCCATCCCAGCGTCCTCCAGACTTGCCGTCTATCCAATCTCCCCGCTCCCAGCGTCCTCCAGACTTGCCGTCTATCCAATCTCCCCGCTATCCCAGCGTCCTCCAGACTTGCCGTCTATCCAATCTCCCCCCCCAGCAGCGTCCTCCAGACTTGCCGTCTATCCAATCTCCCCGCTAGGCGTCCTCCAGACTTGCCGTCTATCCAATCTCCCCCATCCCAGCGTCCTCCAGACTTGCCGTCTATCCAATCTCCCCCTAGCCGCGTCCTCCAGACTTGCCGTCTATCCAATCTCCCCGCCATCCCAGCGTCCTCCAGACTTGCCGTCTATCCAATCTCCCCGCCATCCCAGCGTCCTCCAGACTTGCCGTCTATCCAATCTCCCCGCCTCCCAGCGTCCTCCAGACTTGCCGTCTATCCAATCTCCCCGCCATCCCAGCGTCCTCCAGACTTGCCGTCTATCCAATCTCCCCGCCATCCCAGCGTCCTCCAGACTTGCCGTCTATCCAATCTCCCCGCCATCCCAGCGTCCTCCAGACTTGCCGTCTATCCAATCTCCCCGCCATCCCAGCGTCCTCCAGACTTGCCGTCTATCCAATCTCCCCCCTAGCCCAGCGTCCTCCAGACTTGCCGTCTATCCAATCTCCCCGCCATCCCAGCTCCTCCAGACTTGCCGTCTATCCAATCTCCCCCCTAGCCCAGCGTCCTCCAGACTTGCCGTCTATCCAATCTCCCCCTAGCCCAGCGTCCTCCAGACTTGCCGTCTATCCAATCTCCCCGCCATCCCAGCGTCCTCCAGACTTGCCGTCTATCCAATCTCCCGCCAGCCCAGCGTCCTCCAGACTTGCCGTCTATCCAATCTCCCCCCTAGCCCAGCGTCCTCCAGACTTGCCGTCTATCCATCTCCCCGCCATCCCAGCGTCCTCCAACTTGCCGTCTATCCAATCTCCCCGCCATCCCAGCGTCCTCCAGACTTGCCGTCTATCCAATCTCCCCGCCATCCCAGCGTCCTCCAGACTTGCCGTCTATCCAATCTCCCCCCTAGCCCAGCGTCCTCCAGACTTGCCGTCTATCCAATCTCCCCGCCATCCCAGCGTCCTCCAGACTTGCCGTCTATCCAATCTCCCCGCCATCCCAGCGTCCTCCAGACTTGCCGTCTATCCAATCTCCCCCTAGCCCAGCGTCCTCCAGACTTGCCGTCTATCCAATCAACCCCTAGCCCAGCGTCCTCCGACTTGCCGTCTATCCAATCTCCCCGCTAGCCCAGCGTCCTCCAGACTTGCCGTCTATCCAATCTCCCCGCTAGTTCAGCGTCCTCCAGACTTGCCGTCTATCCAATCTCCCCCCTAGCCCAGCGTCCTCCAGACTTGCCGTCTATCCAATCTCCCCGCCATCCCAGCGTCCTCCAGACTTGCCGTCTATCCAATCTCCCCCGCCATCCCAGCGTCCTCCAGACTTGCCGTCTATCCAATCTCCCCCCTAGCCCAGCGTCTCCAGACTTGCGTCTATCCAATCAACCCCCTAGCCCAGCGTCCTCCGACTTGCCGTCTATCCAATCTCCCCGCTAGCCCAGCGTCCTCCAGACTTGCCGTCTATCCAATCTCCCCGCTAGTTCAGCGTCCTCCAGACTTGCCGTCTATTCAATCTCCCCGCTAGTTCAGCGTCCTCCAGACTTGCCGTCTATCCAATCACCCCGCTAGTTCAGCGTCCTCCAGACTTGCCGTCTATCCAATCAACCCCCTAGCCCAGCATCCTCCAGACTTGCCGTCTATCCAATCAACCCCCTAGCCCAGCGTCCTCCAGACTTGCCGTCTATCCAATCTCCCCGCCATCCCAGCGTCCTCAGACTTGCCGTCTATCCAATCCCCCGCCATCCCAGCGTCCTCCAGACTTGCCGTCTATCCAATCTCCCCGCCATCCCAGCGTCCTCCAGACTTGCCGTCTATCCAATCTCCCCCCCTAGCCCAGCGTCCCTCCAAACTTGCTGTCTATCCAATCTCCCCGCCATCCCAGCATCCTCCAGACTTGCCGTCTATCCAATCTCCCCGCCATCCCAGCGTCCTCCAGACTTGCCGTCTATCCAATCTCCCCCCTAGCCCAGCGTCCTCCAGACTTGCCGTCTATCCAATCAACCCCCTAGCCCAGCGTCCTCCGACTTGCCGTCTATCCAATCTCCCCGCTAGCCCAGCGTCCTCCAGACTTGCGTCTATCCAATCTCCCCGCTAGTTCAGCGTCCTCCAGACTTGCCGTCTATCCAATCTCCCCGCTAGTTCAGCGTCCTCCAGACTTGCCGTCTATCCAATCACCCCGCTAGTTCAGCGTCCTCCAGACTTGCCGTCTATCCAATCACCCCCCTAGCCCAGCGTCCTCCAGACTTGCCGTCTATCCAATCTCCCCCCTAGCCCAGCGTCCTCCAGACTTGCCGTCTATCCAATCTCCCCCCGCCCAGCGTCCTCCAGACTTGCCGTCTATCCAATCTCCCCCATCCCAGCGTCCTCCAGACTTGCCGTCTATCCAATCTCCCCGCCATCCCAGCGTCCTCCAGACTTGCCGTCTATCCAATCTCCCCGCCATCCCAGCGTCCTCCAGACTTGCCGTCTATCCAATCTCCCGCCATCCCAGCGTCCTCCAGACTTGCCGTCTATCCAATCTCCCCCCATCCCAGCGTCCTCCAGACTTGCCGTCTATCCAATCTCCCCGCCATCCCAGCGTCCTCCAGACTTGCCGTCTATCCAATCTCCCCCTAGCCCAGCGTCCTCCAGACTTGCCGTCTATCCAATCTCCCCGCCTCCCAGCGTCCTCCAGACTTGCCGTCTATCCAATCTCCCCCTAGCCCAGCGTCCTCCAGACTTGCCGTCTATCCAATCTCCCCCCTAGCCCAGCGTCCTCCAGACTTGCCGTCTATCCAATCTCCCCCGCCATCCCAGCGTCCTCCAGACTTGCCGTCTATCCAATCTACCCGCCAGCCCAGCGTCCTCCAGACTTGCCGTCTATCCAATCTCCCCCCTAGCCCAGCGTCCTCCAGACTTGCCGTCTATCCAATCTCCCCGCCATCCCAGCGTCCTCCAGACTTGCCGTCTATCCAATCTCCCCGCCATCCCAGCGTCCTCCAGACTTGCCGTCTATACCAATCTCCCCGCCATCCCAGCGTCCTCCAGACTTGCCGTCTATCCAATCTCTCCCCCTAGCCCAGCGTCCTCAAGACTTGTCCGTCTATCCAATCTCCCCGCCATCCAGCGTCCTCCAACTGTGCCGTCTATCCAATCTCCCCGCCATCCCAGCGTCCTCCAGACTTGCCGTCTATCCAATCTCCCCCCTAGCCCAAGCGTCCTCCAGACTTGCCGTCTATCCAATCAACCCCTAGCCCAGCGTCCTCCGACTTGCCGTCTATCCAATCTCCCCGCTAGCCCAGCGTCCTCCAGACTTGCCGTCTATCCAATCTCCCCGCTAGTTCAGCGTCCTCCAGACTTGCCGTCTATCCAATCTCCCCGCTAGTTCAGCGTCCTCCAGACTTGCCGTCTATCCAATCTCCCCGCTAGTTCAGCGTCCTCCAGACTTGCCGTCTATCCAATCAACCCCCTAGCCCAGCATCCTCCAGACTTGCCGTCTATCCAATCAACCCCCTAGCCCAGCGTCCTCCAGACTTGCCGTCTATCCAATCTCCCCGCCATCCCAGCGTCCTCCAGACTTGCCGTCTATCCAATCTCCCCGCCATCCCAGCGTCCTCCAGATTTGCCGTCTATCCAATCTCCTCGCCATCCCAGCGTCCTCCAGACTTGCCGTCTATCCAATCTCCCCGCCATCCCAGCGTCCTCCAAACTTGCCGTCTATCCAATCTCCCCGCCATCCCAGCATCCTCCAGACTTGCCGTCTATCCAATCTCCCCGCCATCCCAGCGTCCTCCGGACTTGCCGTCTATCCAATCTCCCCCCTAGCCCAGCGTCCTCCAGACTTGCCGTCTATCCAATCTCCCCCGCCATCCCAGCATCCTCCAGACTTGCCGTCTATCCAATCTCCCCCCTAGCCCAGCGTCCTCCAGACTTGCCGTCTATCCAATCTCCCCCCTAGCCCAGCGTCCTCCAGACTTGCCGTCTATCCATCTCCCCGCCATCCCAGCGTCCTCCAGACTTGCCGTCTATCCAATCTACCCGCCAGCCCAGCGTCCTCCAGACTTGCCGTCTATCCAATCTCCCCGCCAGCCCAGCGTCCTCCAAACTTGCCGTCTATCCATCTCCCCGCCATCCCAGCATCCTCCAGACTTGCCGTCTATCCAATCTCCCCGCCATCCCCAGCGTCCTCCGGACTTGCCGTCTATCCAATCTCCCCCCTAGCCCAGCGTCCTCCAGACTTGCCGTCTATCCAATCTCCCCGCCATCCCAGCATCCTCCAGACTTGCCGTCTATCCAATCTCCCCGCCATCCCAGCGTCCTCCAGACTTGCCGTCTATCCAATCTCCCCCCTAGCCCAGCGTCCTCCAGACTTGCCGTCTATCCAATCAACCCCCTAGCCCAGCGTCCTCCGACTTGCCGTCTATCCAATCTCCCCGCTAGCCCAGCGTCCTCCAGACTTGCCGTCTATCCAATCTCCCCGCTAGTTCAGCGTCCTCCAGACTTGCCGTCTATCCAATCTCCCCGCTAGTTCAGCGTCCTCCAGACTTGCCGTCTATCCAATCTCCCCGCTAGTTCAGCGTCCTCCAGACTTGCCGTCTATCCAATCAACCCCCTAGCCCAGCATCCTCCAGACTTGCCGTCTATCCATCAACCCCCTAGCCCAGCGTCCTCCAGACTTGCCGTCTATCCAATCTCCCCGCCATCCCAGCGTCCTCCAGACTTGCCGTCTATCCAATCTCCCCGCCATCCCAGCGTCCTCCAGATTTGCCGTCTATCCAATCTCCCCGCCATCCCAGCGTCCTCCAGACTTGCCGTCTATCCAATCTCCCCGCCATCCCAGCGTCCTCCAAACTTGCCGTCTATCCAATCTCCCCGCCATCCCAGCATCCTCCAGACTTGCCGTCTATCCAATCTCCCCGCCATCCCAGCGTCCTCCGGACTTGCCGTCTATCCAATCTCCCCCCTAGCCCAGCGTCCTCCAGACTTGCCGTCTATCCAATCTCCCCGCCATCCCAGCATCCTCCAGACTTGCCGTCTATCCAATCTCCCCCCTAGCCCAGCGTCCTCCAGACTTGCCGTCTATCCAATCTCCCCCTAGCCCAGCGTCCTCCAGACTTGCCGTCTATCCAATCTCCCCGCCATCCCAGCGTCCTCCAGACTTGCCGTCTATCCAATCTACCCGCCAGCCCAGCGTCCTCCAGACTTGCCGTCTATCCAATCTCCCCGCCAGCCCAGCGTCCTCCAAACTTGCCGTCTATCCAATCTCCCCGCCATCCCAGCATCCTCCAGACTTGCCGTCTATCCAATCTCCCCGCCATCCCAGCGTCCTCCGGACTTGCCGTCTATCCAATCTCCCCCCTAGCCCAGCGTCCTCCAGACTTGCCGTCTATCCAATCTCCCCGCCATCCCAGCATCCTCCAGACTTGCCGTCTATCCAATCTCCCCGCTAGCCCAGCGTCCTCCAGACTTGCCGTCTATCCAATCTCCCCGCCATCCCAGCGTCCTCCAGACTTGCCGTCTATCCAATCTCCCCGCCAGCCCAGCGTCCTCCAGACTTGCCGTCTATCCAATCTCCCCGCCATCCCAGCGTCCTCCAGACTTGCCGTCTATCCAATCTCCCCGCCATCCCAGCGTCCTCCAGACTTGCCGTCTATCCAATCTCCCCGCCATCCCAGCGTCCTCCAGACTTGCCGTCTATCCAATCTCCCCGCCAGCCCAGCGTCCTCCAGACTTGCCGTCTATCCAATCTCCCCGCCATCCCAGCGTCCTCCAGACTTGCCGTCTATCCAATCTCCCCACTAGCCCAGCGTCCTCCGGCTGGACCTAGGGGAGGCACACCGACCCGGCGGGTCCCCGACCCTTTGCTCACTCGAGACCTTCGCCCTCACGAGGGCGGGAAGGCTGGGAGCCAGGGTCCTATCCAGGACCTATCTCCCCTGACCACTGGTGACACTGAGCCCCAGCCCTGACAAGGGCTGGGGTCACCACACAGAGACCCACAGACTCACCACACAGAGACCCACAGACTCACCACACAGAGACCCACAGACTCACCACATAGAGACCCACAGACTCACCACACAGAGACCCACAGACTCACCACACAGAGACCCACAGACTCACCACGTGTCCCAGCGTTGGTTGTGTCCCGGTCTGTCCATGGCCTGGCCTCCTCTCTCCTTGCCTGGCTGCTTGCCCCGTGAGTGAGGCTGCCTGCCCAGCTGTTTTGTTGTTTACTGGGGGAGACATTGTGGTGCTGGTGGTGATGGTAATAAAGGTGGCAAGTTCACTTACCTGGGCTGGAACTGCTCTGAGCAGGTGGGCGCGTCGTGATGATGCTGTTGTTGTTGTGCACAAGACTTGAACTAGAAACTAAACCGCGTTTTATTTTTAGCGGGCAAGGGCCTCATTGAGATGCTGTGTGTGTAAGCTCTCTTTTAGAAGGCCCTGACCTGGCCATTACCGATGACAGTTCTACCAATGAGGTTCATCATCATCATCACGTGAACCTTTATAGCAGTTGGCAAAGACTCTAGCAACTCACGGCTCTCAAATGTGGAGGGGAAAACCAGAGGGCCCGGAAAGAAAATCCACTCGACAACAGAAAGACAGAGAGACACAAACTCTATGCAGCAGCTGCAGCATCAACTGCCGGTCTCTGTGCGTGTCTGTGTCTCTGCGTGTGTCTGCGTGTGTCTGTGTCTGTAACGGTGTGTCTGTGTCTATGTCTCTGCGTGTCTTTGTGTCTCTGCGTGCATGTCTCTGTGTGTCTCTACATGTCTCTGCGTGTGTGTCCATGTCTCTATGTGTGTGTGTCTCTGCATGTCTACGTGTGTGTCCATGTCGTCTCTGTGTGTGTCTGTGTCTCTGTGTGTGTGTCTGTGTGTGTGTCTATATCTGTGTGTGTGTGTCTCTGCATGTGTGTCTCTGTGTCTGTGTGTCTCTGCGTGTGTGTCTGTGTGTGTCTCTCTGTGTGTGTCTGTCTCTGTGTGTGTCTCTGTGTGTGTGTGTGTCTCTGCGTGTGTCTCTGTGTGTGTGTCTATGTGTGTGTCTGTGTCTCTGTGTGTGTCCATGTCTCTGTGTGTGTGTCTCTGTGTGTGTGTCTATGTCTCTGTGTGTGTGTCTCTGTGTCTCTGTGTGTGTGTCACTGTGTGTCTCTGTGTGTGTGTCACTGTGTGTGTGTGTGTCTGTGTCACTGCGTGTGTGTGTCTGTGTCTCTGCATGTGTGTGTCTGTGTGTCTCTGTGTGTGTGTGTGTCTCTGTGTGTGTGTCTATGTCTCTGTGTGTGTCTGTGTGTCTCTGTGTGTGTGTCTGTGTCTCTGCATGTGTGTCTATGTCTCTGTGTGTGTGTCTGTGTCTCTGTGTGTGTGTGTGTCTGTGTGTGTGTCTCTGTGTGTGTGTCTGTGTCTCTGCATGTGTGTCTCTGTGTGTGTCTGTGCGTCTCTGCGTGTGTGTCTCTGTGTGTGTGTCTCTGTGCGTCTCTGCGTGTGTCTGTGTGTGTCTCTGTGTGTGTCTATGTGTGTCTCTGTGTGTGTCTGTGTCTCTGCATGTGTCTCTGTGTGTCTGTATGTGTGTCTGTGTCTCTGCATGTGTCTCTGTGTGTCTGTGTGTCTCTGCGTGTGTGTCTGTGTGTGTCTCTCTGTGTGTGTCTATGTCTCTGTGTGTGTGTCTCTGTGTGTCTGTGTGTGTCTCTGCGTGTGTGTCTGTATGTGTCTCTCTGTGTGTGTCTATGTCTCTGTGTGTGTGTCTCTGCGTGTCTGTGTGTGTCTCTGTGTGTGTGTCTCTGTGTGTGTCTGTCTCTGTGTGTGTCTATGTCTCTGTGTGTGTGTCTCTGTGTGTCTCTGTGTGTGTCTGTGTGTGTGTCTCTGTGTGTGTGTCTCTGTGTGTATCAATGTCTCTGTGTGTCTCTGTGTGTCTCTGTGACAGTCGAGTACGGAGACTCGTGATGTGCACCGACTCTGTTCATGTGCGACACAACTTCACGCCACGTGGTCCCACTGGGAAAGAGGGCGGCACAAGTAAACACTAACACGAACCGGTAAACCATTGGCAATTGATCAAAGCTATAAAGGCGATGATCCAGGAAAATTATATTATGATGCTGCATGAAAAGGTAATAGGTTACTCTGAAGTTCCTGGCCATTGGAACGTTGGTAATGATCAGGAACATGCCCTGACTAAACAGGGAAGTCTGAAATATGCTGGGTGTAAATCAGCACATCAAATTAAATCCGCAGAGGAGGGAAAGAAAGGTCCCAAGCATGCGACACTCGGCCGAGAGAGTGGGGAGAGAGAGAGGAAGAGACTTTTCACGACTTTATTTCCACTAAAACATTAACAAAAAACCATTACAGGAAAACACACGTAAATTGTGAATCAACAAAACATCAAACTCTTAACAGCTGTGTGTGCACGAACTACACGTGGCACAGGGATAGAGGCTGTGCAAACGAGGCGGTGCACGGACCTCTCCGTGTGTAGCAAAGTCGCTACGCTGAAGAGTTTTTCAATTTGATAAAGAATCAAATGTTTTGACATCAGAATGCGACGTGAACAAAATACTTTTTTCTCCCCGACATTTTCAAAACAAAATGGCGTTGACGCGTCAAACACCTGAAATCATTTTGTCTTTACGGATTCAGTTGTCGGTCGTCATTAGAGTGTAATGACAGGGTGACACCTGGTGTGACGAGGACGTGTGCGGGGCCACGGGGTGACGAGTCAAATGAGGCACAACGTGAAGTCAGGGCTGGTCCCCCCCCAACGAGGGAAACAGGAAAGGGGCGGACGGCTGAGTGGAGAGCGAGCGGCAGAGGTCGCAACCGGGTACCCGGTACCCGTACCCTACCCGATACCCGTACCCTACCCGATACCCGGCTACCCGTACCCTACCCGATACCCGTACCCTACCCGATACCCGTACCCTACCCGATACCCGGCTACCCGTACCCTACCCGATACCCGTACCCTACCCGATACCCGGCTACCCGTACCCTACCCGATACCCGGTTACCCGTACCCGATACCCGTACCCTACCCAATACCCGGCTACCCGTACCCGGCCGGGTACGGGTAAGCCGTGAGTCACTGGTGAGTCACCGTGTGTCACTCATTTGCCAACGTCTTGTCTCTTCTCACAATTCAAGTTCCTAGAATCAACCCACCCGCGCCTGCAACGTGGCTTCATCCCAGAGGTCGCAATCGGGTACCCGATACCTGTACCCTACCCGTACCCGGCCGGGTACGGGTAGCCGGGTATCGGGTAGGGAACGTGTACGGGTACCCGATTGCGAGCTCTGGCATGCGGCAACGTGACCATGTCGAGTGAGCGGCCGGGCAACTTGCAGTTTGACGGTGAACACGGCAGAACGGATGTGAGCTTCAAGCGGTAGGACACCGTCCGCGGTCTGACGAACGCCGCCACGACGGCCACGCGGCACTACGGGTGCGTGCCGCTTGTCGGCAGGCGCGCGGCGACCGGCTGCCGGGGCGCGGGGAAGTCGCCGGGATACGCCGGGAGGTCCCGGACGGGGCGGCCGGGAGGCGCCGTCGCGACGGGGGCCGGGCCCGCCCTCGGGTTCGCGTCGCTGAGGATTTCGTGGAGGAGCTCGCTGGCAACTTCGCGCGCTCCCTCCACGCTGGAGCTCAGCACCGCGGGGAAGAAGCCGCTGCCTTCCCGCATCATCCCGGGAACGGAGACCTTGTACAGGAGGCCCATGGGCCTGCCGGGCTCCGAGTGAGCGTGCAGTTCGAAGGTCGCGTGGCCCACGCCGGCGCTCCGTAGCAGCGCCTGCAAACGCGTCTCCCACGACAAGACGGCCGCCTCCGGCAGCTCGTCCAGACCGACGGGCGTGGGCCGCGAGTGGCGGGGTGCCCGCCAGAGCTGCGTGCGCGCCGCCCAGCCCACAAACAGGCTGTGCGGGACCTTGCCGCAGACGGCGCACTCCGGCTGCGGGAGGCCTGGGACCGCCGCCACCTCCTCCTCGTCTTCAATTACCTCCTCCTCCACCTCCTCCTCCACCACCTCCTCCTCCTCTACCACCTCATCCTCCTCCTCCTCCACCACCTCTTCCTCCTCATCTTCAGTTGCCCCCGCCTCCTCCTCCCCCTCCTCCTCGTCTTCCGTTGCCTCCTCCTCCCCCTCCTCCTCCTCCCCCTCCTCCCCCACCTCCTCCTCCTCCTCCTCCACCACCTCTTCCACCTCCTCCTCCACCACCTCTTCCTCCTCATCTTCAGTTGCCCCCGCCTCGTCCTCCTCCTCGTCTTCCGTTGCCTCCTCCTCCTCCACATCCTCCTCCTCCACCTCCTCCTCCTCCACCACCTCTTCCTCCTCGTCTTCAGTTGCCGCCTCCTCCTCCCCCCCCTCCTCGTCGTCTTCCGTTGCCACCGCCGCGGCAGCAGCAGCAGCCGCCGCCCCCGGCTCTCGCTGCGGGATGGCCCAGTCCACGTTGATGTCCCGGCCCCACAGCCGGAAGGAGTACGGCAGCAGAACCCTGCGGGCCATGCAGGCCGCGCGGTGGCTCTCGTATTCGACGAACGCGTAGCCTCGGCTGAGGCTCCTGTCGTAGCGACAGAAGCGCATCTGGACGTCCACGACGCCCTCCGTGGCGTCGCTCATCGCCGCCATCACCTCGGCCCGCGTCTTGTCCTTCGGCAGCCTCGCCAAGAAGAGGCGGCGATTGTCGACGCTCACGCAAACCGCGATCCGTCGCCCCGGGCGGATCTCCAAGTCGTGGGGTCTCTTGACGGCGTCCGCGGCTTGCGAGCGCGTCGCGAAGGTGGCGAACGCGTAGCCGCGGTTCTCTCCGTCGTACGTCATCATGAGGCGCAGCTGGTACAGCTGCCCCACCGCCTCCAGCACGGGAAGCAGCTCGTCCTCGTACAGGTCGCGCGGGATCCTCGCCACGAACACCTCGCAGCCGCGGGCGGGAGGGGGGCCCTGCCAGTCGGGCGGCGGTCCCAGCTTCCTCTGTCCGTTCTCCTGGACGACGTTGTAGCCCGTGCGCAACATGAGGTCCAGAAGGTCCCTCTCCATGCAGCTCATGATGTCGAGCATCGGCGCTTTGTCCACGGCGGCGGTGACGACGGGGCAGCGGTTTGGGGCCCGTTGGAGCCCTTGACACTCACCGGCGCAGAAGCCTCGTGCCGACAAAGCCACGGCGGGGGGCGGAATCAACTCGTGAAAAGGCGGGAACTCGCTCGGGCCAAGCCTACAGGCCCAGCAGTGGAGAGAGGAAGAGAGAGTGGAGAGACGGATGGAGAGAGAGCTACCTTTGTAAACTCGGAAAATCACAATAAAATAAAAACCCAAGAAACTGTGTCTTGACCTTTGAACCGCCCTGTATAATGACCCCTCACCCCCAGTAGACGACCTGGTACCCCTCCTCACTCATCCACTCACTGACCCATCCACGCACCTCACACACCCACTCGCTCACACACTCACCCACCCACTCACCCGCACACCCACTCGCTCACACACTCACCTCACACACTCACCCACCCACTCGCCCGCACACCCACTCGCTCACACACCCACCCACTCACCCGCACACCCACTCGCTCACACACTCACCCACCCACTCACATCACCCGCACACCCACCCACTCACCCGCACACCCACTCGCTCACACACTCACCCACCCACTCACCCGCACACCCACTCGCTCACACACTCACCCACCCACTCACCCGCACACTCACCCGCACACCCACTCGCTCACACACTCACTCTCTCACACACTAACCTCACACACTCACCCACCCACTCACCCGCACACCCACTCGCTCACACACTCACCTCACACACTCACCCACCCACTCACCCGCACACCCACTCGCTCACACACTCACCCACCCACTCACCCGCACACCCACTCGCTCACACACTCACCCACCCACTCACCTCACCCACTCACTGATGATGATGAGAGAGAGAGAGACACGCAGACTCCAAATATACAGCAGTTGGCGTCGCCAGGGCCGGGATCGAACCCACGACCTCCTGCATACCAGGCGAGGTAGTTAACATCTCCTAGCCACCGTGATGATGATGAGAGAGACACACAAACTCCAAATATACAGCAAGAATCTTCAGGATCGAGATCAAACCCATGACCTCCTGTATACCAGGCGAGGGAGTTAACATCTCCTAGCCACCGTGATGATGAGAGAGAGACACACAAACTCCAAATATACAGCAAGCATCTTCAGTATCGGGATCAAACCCACGACCTCCTGCATACCAGGCGAGGTAGTTAACATCTCCTAGCCACCGTGATGATGAGAGAGAGACACAAACTCCAACTCCAAATAAAGTTTGAATGTATGCGTGTCGTTAAACCGGCCATCAGCCGACAGCCGATTCGCAAGGTTTATCACGTGACATACCGTGCCAATCTGTCACTGGAGCAGCACTAACCGGTTGTGTGTTGGAGTGTCTGTGTGTACACTGTGTGTGTCTGTGTGTCTGTGTGTGTGTACACTGTGTGTGTCTGTTTGTACACTGTGTGTGTCTGTGTGTGTGTGTCTGTGTGTGTGTACACTGTGTGTCTGTGTGTACACTGTGTATGTGTGTCTGTGTGTGCACTGTGTTTGTGTGTGTACACTCTGTGTGTGTGTCTGTGTGTGTGTACACTGTGTGTCTGTGTGTGTACACACTGTGTGTGTCTGTGTGTGTGTCTGTGTGTGTGTGTGTATACAGTGTGTGTGTGTACTGTGTGTGTACACTGTGTGTACACTGTGTGTGTGTGTACACTGTGTGTGTACACTGTGTGTGTCTGTGTGTGTGTGTCCACTGTGTGTCTGTGTGTACACTGTGTATTTGTGTGTACACTGTGTATGTGTGTCTGTACACTGTGTGTCTGTGTGTACACTGTGTATGTGTCTGTGTGTGCACTGTGTGTGTGTACACTCTGTGTGTGTACACTGTGTGTGTGTGTACACTGTGTGTGTGTGTCCACTGTGTGTGTGTACACTGTGTGTGTGTACACTGTGTGTCTGTGAGTACACTGTGTGTGTGTACACTGTGTGTCTGTGAGTACACTGTGTGTGAGTACACTGTGTGTCTGTGAGTACACTGTGTGTGAGTACACTGTGTATGTGTGTCTGTGTGTGCACTGTGTGTGTGTATACTCTGTGTGTGTGTCTGTGTGTGTGTACACTGTGTGTTTGTGTGTAAACTGTGTGTGTACACACTGTGTGTCTGTGTGTGTTTGTCTGTGTGTGTGTACACTGTGTGTGTGTACAATGTGTGTGTGTACACTTTGTGTGTGTGTACACTGTGTGTGTGTGTACACTCTGTGTGCGTACACTGTGTGTGTGCACTGTGTGTGTGTGTGTACACTGTGTGTGTGCACTGTGTGTGTGTGTGTGCACTATGTGTGTGTGTACACTGTGTGCACTGTGTGTGTGCACTGTGTGTGTGTGTGTACACTGTGTGTATGTGTGTTCACCACGCCCGGCGGACCCGTTATTCGATCCCGACTCCTGCCGGGGGAGGCGCTCCGGGCGCGGCGGGTCCGCTAGGAAAACTCGGGATGGCCCGAGGCCGACTAGGCCGCAGTCTTCCCTCCCCTCTGTTCTAGATGGTGACGGTGTTGCTGATGTTGTTGTTGATGCTGATGATGTTGTTGTTGTTGTTGATGCTGCTGATGTTGTTGCTGTTGCTGATGATGATGTTGATATTTCTGCTGATGCTAGGGGTGGTGATGATGTTGCTGATGATGTTGTTGTTGATGCTGATGATGATGCTGATGATATTGTTGTATATGATGGTGTAAATGATGTTTATTGATAATGTTGATGATCGCAAACATCAACATAATTTATTAATTTATTCAGTTAGGGTAGCCTCTCATTGTGGGAGGGGAGGGTCTTGTACTCCAGAAGTGACGTCATGTCATCTGCAGCCGCGTGACGTCACGAGCTAACAGGAAGTTGGAGGTCCGCGCGTGAACTGCAATCCGAGGTGAGAAATTCTCATCGTTGTGGTTGTTGTGGTTGTTGTTGTGGTGGTTGTTGTTTACCAAGCTAGAGCCTCGCTCTCTCTCTCGTAGGGATGTCACTAGAGCAGCAGCAGCAGCTTGTGAATCGATGTCCAAGTTGGAACTTTACAACGCGGGGCCTAGACACGCGGGGCCTTGCCTCCTGCCCTCGCCTGGTCGCGTTTGCTTTAATTCCCTCCCTTAAGTTTAATTTGTCTTCACGCGGCTCGCTACTTTGTCACTTTGGTTTATTGTAGATATTAACGCAGTTTTTCTTTTCGTTTTTTTACCAGCCCAAGCCCGCTTGAGCTGCTGTACCGCTCTTGTTTACAGAAGCTACCTGCCCACAACAACAACAAGGTGGGTTTTGTCAACGCGTGTGTCAATGTTTTGACTTAAAACTTTCGTAACTGCAGCAATTCATATTCTTGGTTCTTTCTGTAAAGTCACGGAGATAGAAAATGAAATAACAGATACAAATGTTAAATTAAATAAAAAAATGCAAATAAAGCAAAAAAACCCACGACGTTTTGACCGCAACACAAGTGGTCTTTGTTTATTTCCATTATCTGTTATCTGTATTTGCTATCTACGTGACTTTAGAACCAAGGCTACGTGTGTCAATGTCTGTCAAACACGCTGAGCGCGTGCTGATGTTGACTCTAAATATGGAGGGGACAACCCCTGCTGCTGTTTACCATGGCACTGTGTGTGCCAGAGTCAAGTCTGTTCACTGTTGAACACGCAGGTTATATCAAAACAATATCATATCTTCTTGGTTCTTTCGGCAAAGTCACGTAGAAGGGAAATAATAAAAATAAAACATAATAAAATAATATTATAATATACTATAATAAAATAATAAATTATTATTGTCATATATTATTATATTTCGATATAAAGCTTTCGTGACTGCAGGGATTCATCTTCTTGGTTCTTTGGGAAAAGTCACGTAGAGGGGAAATAACAAAATAATACAAATAAAACATAATAATAATAAATATTGTATTAGTTTTATTTTTATTATTTTATTATTTCCCTTCTACGTGACTTTACCGAAAGAACCAAGAAGATGAATCCCTGCAGTCACGAAAGCTTTAAATCGAAAGTTAAATTTCAGTTTAGTCTATGGGTCTCAACCATGTGTCTCTGTGTGACTCTGTGGGTCTCTATGTATCTCTATGGGTCTTTATTCATCTCGATGCATATTTATGGGTCTCTATGTGTCTCTGTGGGTCTCTATGGGTTTCTATTACTGGTAGGAACGAAGTGGGCCAGACCACCAATAGATTAATGTGTCCGTCCGTCCGTCTGTCCGACAAGATGGCCGCCCGCTCCCCCTGCGATCTGTGAACTAAACAAGATGGCCGTCGCTTCCGGCGCCTCACGGCGAAACTTTAAACTTCGCTTCAAATTTACTTTACTGAAACGCAGCACGCTTTTTTAACACAGAGACAAGATATATTTATATTAACACAGACACGAGATACATTTAATCGCCTTATTTGCGAGGCCTACTGCAGAAAAGGCATCGTGAGGCCTACTGCAGAGAAGGCTTCGCGAGGCCTACTGCAGAGAAGGCTTCGCGAGGCCTAGTGCAGAAGGCTTCGCGAGGCCTAGTGCAGAAGGCTTCGCGAGGCCTAGTGCAGAAGGCTTCGCGAGGCCTACTGCAGAGAAGACTTTGCGAGGCCTAGTGCAGAAAAGGCATCGCGAGCCCTACTGCAGAGAAGGCTTCGCGAGGCCTACTGCAGAAAAGGCATCGCGAGCCCTACTGCAGAGAAGGCTTCGCGAGGCCTAGTGCAGAGAAGGCTTTGCGAGGCCTAGTGCACAAGGCTTCGCGAGGCCTAGTGCAGAAGGTGGTGGTGGGGGGTGGTGTGGTGGGGGGGTGGTGTTGAGGGTGGTGTTGGGGGGGGGCTGTCAACTGCGCGTCACCAAGTCGTCGGCTCCCGCGAAAATCGCTGCGTTTTGTCGTCACGGCGTCGTCGATTTGATGGCGTCGCTGAGATAAAAGCGCCTCCTCGCTGAAGTCGGTCGCCGTGAAGTCTGCAAACGACCACTTCGCCCCCAAGTAGTTGAAGACGGGGGACAGTCGACACAGCGGCGTCCACACGACTCCTCGGCCACCCACGATCACCACGATCACCACACGCCGCCCTCACCACTTAAGCAGGGCGCGTTGCTAAGGGGCGGGGTAGAGGGCGGGGACTCGGAGCCTCTGGCGCGCATCGCTCCTCCCGGTTACTAATTATTATTCCTACCAGCCCACCCCGCAGGGTCCTGTTAAATTGACGCCCCTCCCCCCCACCGTATAATCACATTTTCCTATAACATCGAATAAGGAATAACACAATTGGAACCTCATTTGCCAGTAAAAATATGATAATTGTTTTTTTACCCTTCTATCCGGCAACAAAACTGACACCTTGTTTTTACAAGGAGTCCTGTTTACATAGACCACAATACCTGCAGCCATAATGCAAATAAAAAACAACTCTGATAATATGCACTGAATCCCTGCAGTCACGAAAGCTTTAAAACGACAAAATAAGTTTAAATTTGCTGAACGACGGCTCACAGCTTGCAATTGAAACTGCTATTGTCAATACGATTTGCAGTGAAATTCGGAAATATGTCGTCTCCATAAAAGACAATAAAACCAAGAAGATCCAAAGGAGTTTCTGGTAGAACTTCATTCCGGTTACTGAGCAGCATTTTGCAATCTCCAATTTCTGTGATAAGTTCGTGGCCATTGATGTCGGTGTCATAGAAATTTCCCAAATCTGTGCAATTTCGACGAACTGCATCGACATCCGTGTCGGATAGAAGAGTTTTGACGTCCAGCAGAAATCCAAATTTCGTGTTCAGGTCTTTTAGTCGTAAAAACCGTGTTGACATCTCCTGTTGAAGTCGATAAAATACGCTCTTCATAACGCGCACAATTTCTTCTTCTGCTCAAAGTCCTGCATCTCTTGCCAGTTCTCCCGGCATCTTCCGACGTCGCCTAATTCTTCTGTCCACATCGATCCCCCAGGTTGTGCATCTTGTTTTGGCAAATCATCACGAAGCTTGACAAATTCATGCTCCAAAGATTAAAGATCAGTTGCTGCTTCCTTGAAATTCATAGTAGGATCCTGTAAGTGCTTCTGAACACGATCCATTTTTCCAAGAAAGACATTCAAGAAATGTAATGAAACTATTAAGTTAAAACTTTATACGCATGCCTGTAACTGTTCTGCATCACTTCTGGTTTCAGGCATCATAGTTACGTCCTCCGATAATTTGTCTAGCAGCCCTACTAGTTCATCCAGTGCTTCATAGGTAGCTTTAACAGCTTCTGATCGTGCACTCCAGCGTGTTTCAGGCCGTCGTAGTTTCTGCCACCAAAAAACAGGCCAGTGACTAAGGCTGAAAGACTGCGCCTGTCTGTTGTTTGGGACGTTCTTCCATGTACATTTTTAACAGGCGCGCGTACCAAGATGTTATTACATGACATGTAGGCTGTGTGTGGCGGGATGTATAAACTTTTAGGTTGAGGTGTAGATTTGTGCAGTAGTTTCAGGCTGACGCGCCCGCCGCAATAAGTTATCATGTATCGTTGCAAGCCTCATTTTGGCGCCCCTTTACCTTGGTGCCCCGGGACACATGTACCCCCCTGCCCCCCCCCCCCCCCTAGCCTCGCCTCTGCTTGTTTGAGATTTCTATCTCGGAGCTAAGCCATGCCTGTGTGTCCTGGTGCGGCGTCTCCATCTATCTGACGATGTCCCCAGGAGTGCCCCTTGAGAGAAAGATCACGTCCTGCTGACATTTGAGAGCCCATCCACGTCACCGCTCGTCACCGCTCGTGTCAACGTCTCGCCGCACGACCGTCTCAGGATGTCGCGGTCCCCGTTTGTCAGCGACGCGAGTCACTCGCTGAAGCCGGATGCCCCCACCTCCTCGGGTCGCCAGCCGCGATGGCGACGCAAGGCGGCGTCCGCTAGTACGAGCACGGTGGGAGGCTTGGGCATGCCAGCTCGCCCTGGCGCCCGCAGCAGCCGCAGCCGCAGCAGCATCAACAGCAGCATCATCAGCAGCAGCAGCATGATGGCGGTGTCACCAATGAAGGGGACTTGCCGCACCAACACTGCGCCAGGACGCACTCGCGTCTCCAAGTGCCGGAAAATGCCCGGGGCCAAGGGCACGAGCCCGCCTGGTGAGTGTGGCGTGGCTACGTACGGTGCGAAAGAAGTTCAACAGGCACGCGTAGCCTGTGGTTTTGTGCGTTCGGTGTGCGATGATTGTGGCGTTTGAATGCGTGGAATGTGCGGCGTGTGGTCTGTATGCACGCATCGCCATATATATGTATGCATTCTCTCTGTATATACTTTGCTGTGTGTTTACTGTCCGTGTACACATTTGCCATGAATGCCTGCTGTGTGCGTGTGTGCCCAAACTCCAGGTCGCGCCCGCCGCACTCCCCATGGCGAGCTCGGTGACCGATTCATCCCGGTGCGGAACAGCGAGAATATGGAGGTGGCACGCTACCTCGTATCTCGAGAAGAAACAGCATCTCCACTGAAGGCACGGAGACACACGGTGACACACGGAGACACACGGAGACACACGGTGACACACGGAGACACACGGTGACACACGGAGGCACACGGTGACACACGGAGACACACGGAGACACACGGAGGCACACGGTGACACACGGAGACACACGGTGACACACGGAGACACACGGTGACACACGGAGACACACGGAGACACACGGAGACACACGGTGACACACGGAGGCACACGGAGACGCACGGTGGCACACGGAGACACACGGTGACACACGGAGACACACGGTGACACACGGAGGCACACGGTGACACACGGAGACACACGGTGACACACTAAGACTCACGGTGACTCACGGTAACACACGGTAACACACGTTTATATTTGTCCTTTATATTTGTCCACGTGTAGAAGAAGCAGGCAGCGATGATGCATCTGCTGAGCGGCGTGGATGTGGAGAAAGCACGAATCTTACGCTACCAGGGACGCGTACCCGAGGGTAAGACGGGCTACACGGAGAGACGGTGAAGGACGTGGGGAGCTGGATTTGACGTGTTGGCGAGGACTCAGGGTGACGTCGTGGGAGAGAGACTCGAGCGGTAGACACGACACGGGGACGACAGAGGAGGTGTAGGGGCAAGGCTGAGACGTGGAGGGGAGGACATGGAAGGAGACTGGGGTACAGGGGGCTACAGATGGACGGAGACACGTGGGATGGTGAGGGGGGGGCGAAAGGAACTATGTGTACGTGGCCGTGAGTGGTTCCCCCTGGCACATGGACGCAGGCAAGTCACCGCACGCCCTGCAGGGCTGTGTTCGCAGCGTTCCTGGTGAATGTGGCCACGGCGTTTGCCGTGGTGGTGAACGTCGTCCTGGTGAATGTGGCCACGGCGTTTGCCGTGGTGGTTAACGTCGTCCTGGTGAATGTGGCCACGGCGTTTGCCGTGGTGGTTAACGTCGTCCTGGTGAATGTGGCCACGGCGTTTGCCTTGGTGGTTAACGTCGTCGTCGTTGTCGTGGTGGTTGTCGTGGTTGTGGAGGTGGTGGTGGTGGTTGTGGTGGTTAACGTCGTGGTGGTGGTTATGGTGGTTGTCCCCGAAGGCTGCAGCGGCTCCACACAGCAGCAGGCGTTGTCCTCCATGCCGGGCTACACTCCCCTCTCCCTGCTCACGAAGAAGCGGCGCGTACCCACGCAGCCCGCGCGGGTGCTGGACGCGCCGGGCGTCCGCAATGACTTCTGTGAGATTCGCGCACGCACAAAGATAAAGATCCCCCGTGTGGCCTTAACAGACCGTAGGGGCAAGTGCTGTTAGCGAGCACCTGTGAGGGCCGGAACGGCACACGAGGGGGTGGGTGGCCAGCACCACGCCCGGCCGCCTTTGTCTCCCCGGTGACTATGTTTACACACCGCACTAGGTACTCATTTGAGGCCGAGTCGACCTAGGGGAGGCTCGGGACCGGTTCAGATAATCGTCATCGGTGTTGGCCGTGAGCGGGAATCGAACCCGTGTCGCCAAGTTCATAGCGCAGCGTAGCGCTAACCGCTACACTACCACACGCACACACACAGGCACACACACGCACACGTACACACAGCTTCAAATAGAAATATATCCACGAGTGAAACTTACCGGCTTCAGCCCGCTGAGCTATTCACTTATTTCTCAGCGGCAACGTGGCCACAAATGGCAGCCCAACAAAGCGGCTCCTCATCACGTGGGACTTTGTATCGGCCACATGAACACGTTGAGATACGAGTGGCCCACAATCCAGACCGCTGGTCTCCCACGTGCCCACCCTGACCCATCGCTAAGGCCGCAATGCTGAGATGGCGTCCACGCGATGCGTCAACGCGGTGCTAGTTTGGCGTTCTGCTTCACATTGTGTGCGTACCCGTGTTTGTTCGCCACAACGAGGCCACTGGCGTTCTACCCGCCACACACAGCCTGCAGTTGTCCTGCACGGTATCCACGCCGCAGCCTGCGACACCACCGCCCTCCACCGCCACAACTAAGTGATTGTATCTCGACCTTCCCTGAGTCGCAAAACCGGCATCATATAAAATCCGTATTTACCCACGTGTACACACATATACACACACGATACAAATGTCATCCTGAACTTAAAGTGTTCACCCTTATCGTGACCTGTGACCCCCGTACCGCCGTGCGCACAGACCTCAACGCGCTGGACTGGAGCGTGGACAACGTGGTGTGCGTGGCGCTGGGCCGCCTGGGGACGTACCTGTGGGACGCGGCCACGGGGACCGTGACCCAGCACATGGAGGCCTGCAACGAGGTACTGGGACACAAATACAAAGATCCCTCGCCGCCATGTAGCCTTCACATACTTGTGGGGCAAGAGCTGTTAGAGAACACTGGCATGGCACACCAGGGGGGGGGCGGGTGACCAGCACCAGACTTGGCCGCCTTAGTCTCCCCGTGGGTGATGAGAACCAGGTGCTCATTGGATGTGGAGTCCGCTTAGGGGAGGAGGCGCACGATTGGTTCACACAATTGTCACTTGTGTCTTCGTTTGGAGCTTTCGCGACTGCAGGAATTACTCTTTGGTTCACCACGCGTCTTCCTACCCATTGACATGCTCATTGTTTCTCTAACCCCCTCCTCTCCGCCCCCGCCCCCCCCTCTCGCGATTTAAGGCCTCGTCACAGAGACGATCTCTCTCTGTGTGCCGATGTGTTACTCTCTCTCTGTGTATCTTGGTGATATCAATCTTCTACGGGGAAGTTTTAAGCTTATCTTTTTTCTCTCTCTCTGGGTTTTTTGTTTTCTCTCTCTGCCTGTGTCCTCTCTTTGGAATTTTCACACTTAAATTCTAACTTAGCAATCTTTGAAATACGTAATCAACCGGGCTATGCGTTAATTGTGTGTTGACCGACTCTCTGTGTTGCATTACATTACATTTCGATATTTTGCTAGGTTATTTAAATTTAGTGTGTCTCTCTCCCGTTCTCCTAATTTTCAAGCTTGCGTACCGTGCCATCCGTCGTACTACTCATTGACATGCTAATTTTTCTCTGCCCCCTCCCTCTCTCCGCCCCCGCCCCCCTCTCTATTTAAGGCCTCGTCACAGAGACGTTCTCTCTCTGTGTATCTTGGTGATATCTGTCTGCTTATATGTCTGTCTATAGTTTTCTGGTTAGATTTTTGTTGCTACTTAATTTATACCTGATGATGATTGCTTGTGTTGCAATCGAAACGTCGTATGCTATTATTTAATTTATTATTTTATCTTTATACGTGACTTTACCGAAAGAACTAAAGAACAGAAACATATAGACAGACATATAAGTAGAGATAGATATCACAGAGATACATAGAGAGAGACGCACAGAGACACACACAGAGAGAGACACACAACATAGACACACAGACAGACATATAAGCAGAGACAGATATCACAGAGACACATAGAGAGAGACAACACAGACACACACACACACATTGACTCACACACACATTGACCCACACACACATCGACTCAGACACACACATTGACCCACACACACATCGACTCAGACGCACACACACATTGACCCACACACACATCGACTCAGACACACACATAGACATTGACCCACACACACATTGACTCACACACACACACACAGACATTGACCCACACACACATTGACTCACACACACACACAATGACCCACACACACATTGACTCACACACACACACATTGACCCACACACACATTGACTCAGACACACAGACACACACATTGACCCACACACACATTGACTCACACACACACACAGACATTGACCCACACACACATTGACTCACACACACACACAATGACCCACACACACATTGACTCTCACACACACACATTGACCCACACACACATTGACTCAGACACACAGACACACACATTGACCTACACACACATTGACCCACACACACATTGTGGATGCATGTGGATACGGGGGGGGGGGGCAGTGTTCTTGTGTTCTTGTGCAAAGCAGGCGCGGTGCCGTGAAGCAGCACACGCACGCCGGGAGCTTGAGCGTGAGAGCGGCGTGTGAAGGCCGTGCCGTGTGTGTGTGTGTGCGTGTGTGTGTGTGCGTGTGTGTGTGTGCGTGTGTGCGTGTGTGTGTGCGTGTGCGTGTGCGTGTGCGTGTGTGTGCGTGTGTGTGTGCGTGTGTGTGTGTGTGCGTGTGTGTGCGTGTGCGTGTGTGCGCGTGTGTGCGCGTGTGTGTGCGTGTGTGAGTGCGTGTGAGTGCGTGTGTGTGCGTGTGTGTGTGCGTGTGTGTGTGTGCGTGTGCGTGTGTGTGTGCGTGTGTGTGTGCGTGTGTGAGTGCGTGTGTGTGCGTGTGTGTGCGTGTGCGTGTTTGTGTGCGTGTGCGTGTGTGTGTGCGTGTGCGTGTGTGTGTGCGTGTGTGTGTGCGTGTGTGTGTGCGCCGTGTGTCTCCGCGCGTGTCAGATGGAGGGGCGCTACTACCCCTCGTCCGTCTCGTGGGTACCAACCAGCGGCAACTTCCTCGCCATAGGAACCAGCTTCAACACCGTGCAGGTAATGAGCACTGCATTCTGGGGTACGGGGTGGAGAGCAGAGGATTCTGGGATATTTCAAGGAGCAGGGCATTGTGGAAGGCGGAGTGTGGAGCGAGTGATCGGCACGGGAGACGGGGTGAATGGGGAACTTGCCAAAAATGTGAGACTTCTGGGGTACGGGGTGGAGAGCAGAGGATTCTGGGAAGTGAGCAGGTGGGCTTTGTATCGGCGCCGTGACTTGTGCGTCCTTGCGTGGGTCTCTATGGTGGTGCGTGTGTGCATTTGTAAGTGTGTGTGTACGTGTGTGTGTGTGTACGTGTGTATGTGTACGTGTGTGTGTGTGTACGTGTGTGTGTGTACGTGTGTGTGTGTGTGTACGTGTGTGTGTGTGTACGTGTGTGTGTGTACGTGTGTGTGTGTACGTGTACGTGTGTGTGTGTACGTGTGTGTGTGTACGTGTGTGTGTGTACGTGTGTGTGTGTGTACGTGTGTGTGTGTGTACGTGTGTGTGTGTGTACGTGTGTGTGTGTGTACGTGTGTGTGTACGTGCGTGTGTGTGTACGTGTGTTTGCACGCGCAGATCTGGGACGTGGAGCGCCGCAAGCGTCTCAGGAGCCTGTCGGGTCACGCGGGGCGTGTGAGCTCCCTGGCCTGGAACGGACACCTCCTGGCAAGGCAAGTGCTTGGGCGCACACCGCACACTTTGCCGTGGTGAGCGCTGCGGTGAACGCCGGCGTCGTGGTGACGGCTTTGGCTCTCGACTTGGGTGAGATCCAGCACCTCGGTTTTTTGGGTAAAGTCACTTAAATAGACACTCCATGCCTGGGGCGTGTCATTCAGACGCTGTCTTCTCGACAGACCTGTTTTTTCACCTGAGGACGGCTGCTTGCGTTGTGGCCGAAACGTCGTGAGAATTATTTTATTATGTTTATTTTTATTATTTTATTACTTCCCTTCTACGTGACTTTACCGAAATAACCAAGAAGATAAAGTCACGTAGGTAAAAAATTATAATAAAATAAAATAATAATAAATGAAAATAAATAAAATATTTTTTTCACAATATTTTCACCGACGTGGCTTTACCGAGAAAACCTACGAGTATGAATCCTTGCAGTCACGACAGCTTCACATCTAGAATCACTGCCGTTCCTTGTTGTTGTTTTTTTTGTCGTCAACTCTGCGGTCGCGGCGGCTGCTGCTGCTGCTGCAGTGGGTCCCGCTCGGGAGAGATCCGCCAGGACGACGTGCGGGTGGCGCGGCATCACGTGGCCTCGCTGAGCGGCCACGACCGGGAGGTGTGCGGCCTGGCCTGGTCCCCCGGCGGACGCCTGCTCGCCAGCGGAGGCGACGACAACAGGCTCCTCATGTGGGCCAGCGGCAGCACGTCCCCGGCACCCCTCCACTCCCTCAAAGAGCACACGGCCGCCGTGAAGGCAGGGACGCGCACGCACGCACGCGGTGGTGACACCACGCACGCACGCGGTGGTGACACCACGCACACAGTGACACCACGCACACAGTGACACCACGCGCACAGTGACACCACGCGCACAGTGACACCATGCGCACAGTGACACCACGCACACAGTGACACCACGCGCACAGTGACACCACGCGCACAGTGACACCACGCACGCAGTGACACCACGCACACAGTGACACCACGCACACACAGTGACACCACACACACAGTGACACCACGCACGCAGTGACACCACGCACGCAGTGACACCACGCACGCAGTGACACCACGCACGCAGTGACACCACGCACACAGTGACACCACGCACACAGTGACACCACACGCACACAGTGACACCACGCACACAGTGACACCACGCACACAGTGACACCACGCACACAGTGACACCACACACACAGTGACACCACGCACACAGTGACACCACGCACGCAGTGACACCACGCACGCAGTGGACACCACGCACACAGTGACACCACACACACAGTGACACCACACACAAAGTGACACCACGCACACAGTGACACCACACACACAGTGACACCACGCACACAGTGACACCACGCACACAGTGACACCACACGCACACAGTGACACCACGCACACAGTGACACCACGCACACAGTGACACCACGCACACAGTGACACCACGCACGCAGTGACACCACGCACGCAGTGACACCACGCACACAGTGACACCACACGCACACAGTGACACCACGCACACAGTGACACCACGCACACAGTGACACCACGCACACAGTGACACCACGCACACAGTGACACCACGCACGCAGTGACACCACGCACGCAGTGACACCACGCACACAGTGACACCACACACACAGTGACACCACACACAAAGTGACACCACGCACACAGTGACACCACACACACAGTGACACCACGCACACAGTGACACCACGCACACAGTGACACCACACGCACACAGTGACACCACGCACACAGTGACACCACGCACAGTGACACCACGCACACAGTGACACCACGCACGCAGTGACACCACGCACGCAGTGACACCACGCACACAGTGACACACACACAACACCACGCACACAGTGACACCACGCACACAGTGACACCACGCACACAGTGCACACAGACCCACACACCAGTGACACCCACGCGC
>NW_026891105.1:125918-144548 GCF_015708825.2 Lethenteron reissneri
CGTGACACACGGAGACACGGTGACACACTGAGACACACGTGACACACGGAGACACACGTGACACACGGAGACACACGGTGACACACGGAGACACACGTGACCACACGGAGACACACGGTGACACACGGAGACACACGGTGACACACGTGACACACGGAGACACACGGTGACACACTAAGACTCACGGTGACTCACTAAGACTCACGGTGACTCACGGTGACACACTAAGACTCACGGTGACACACGTTTATATTTGTCCTTTATATTTGTCCGCGTGTAGAAGAAGCAGGCAGCGATGATGCATCTGCTGAGCGTCGTGGATGTGGAGAAAGCACGAATCTTACGCTACCAGGGACGCGTACCCGAGGGTAAGACGGGCTACACGGAGAGACGGTGAAGGACGCGGGGAGCTGCGGCCGAGTAGCGGATTTGACGTGTTGGCGAGGACTCAGGGTGACGTCGGGGAGAGAGGACTCGAGCGGTAGACACGACACGGGGACGGCAGAGGAGGTGTTGGGGCAAGGCAGAGACGTGGAGGGGAGGACATGGAAGGAGACTGGGGCACAGGGGGCTACAGATAGATGGAGACACATGGCGGGGGGGGGGGAGAAGGGGACTCTGTGTACGTGACGGTGAGTGGTTCCCCCTGGCACATGGACGCAGGCAAGTCTCCGCACGCCCTGCAGGGCTGTGTTCGCAGCGTTCCTGGTGAATGTGGCCACGGCATTTGCCGTGGTGGTGAACGTCGTCCTGGTGATTGTGGCCATGGCGTTTGCCGGGCTGTGTTCGCAGCGTTCCTGGTGAATGTGGCCACGGCGTTTGCCGTGGTGGTTAACGTCGTCCTGGTGAATGTGGCCACGGCGTTTGCCGTGGTGGTGAACGTCGTCCTGGTGAATGTGGCCACGGCGTTTGCCTTGGTGGTTAACGTCGTCCTGGTTGTCGTGGTGGTGGTGGTTGTGGTGGTTAACGTCGTCCTGGTTGTGGTGGTGGTGGTGGTTGTGGTGGTTAACGTCGTCCTGGTTGTGGTGGTTGTGGTGGTTGTGGTGGTGAACGTCGTCCTGGTGGTTGTGGTGGTTGTGGTGGTGAACGTCGTCCTGGTGAATGTGGCCACGGCGTTTGCCTTGGTGGTTAACGTCGTCCTGGTTGTGGTGGTGGTGGTGGTTGTGGTGGTTAACGTCGTCCTGGTTGTGGTGGTTGTGGTGGTTGTGGTGGTGAACGTCGTCCTGGTGGTTGTGGTGGTTGTGGTGGTTGTGGTGGTGAACGTCGTCCTGGTGAATGTGGCCACGGCGTTTGCCTTGGTGGTTAACGTCGTCCTGGTTGTGGTGGTGGTGGTGGTGGTGGTTGTGGTGGTTGTGGTGGTTAACGTCGTCCTGGTTGTGGTGGTGGTGGTGGTTGTGGTGGTTAACGTCGTCCTGGTTGTGGTGGTGGTTGTGGTGGTTGTCCCCGAAGGCTGCAGCGGCTCCACACAGCAGGCGCTGTGCTCCATGCCGGGCTACACGCCGCTCTCCCTGCTCAAGAAGAAGCGGCGCGTACCCACGCAGCCCGCACGGGTGATGGACGCGCCGGGCGTCCGCAATGACTTCTGTGAGATACGCGCACGCACAAAGATAAAGGTCCCCCGTGTGGCCTTAACAGACTGCAGGGGCAAGTGCTGTTAGCGAGCACCTGTGAGGGCCGACACGGCACACGAGGGGGTGGGTGGCCGGCACCACGCCCGGCCGCCTTTGTCTCCCCGGTGACGATGTTTACGCACCGCGCCGGGTGCTCGTTTGAGGCTGAGTCTACCTAGGGGAGGCTCGGGACCGGTTCAGATAATCGTCAGCGGTGTTGGCCGTGAGCGGGAATCGAACCCGTGTCGCCGGGTTCATAGCGCAGCGTAGTCCTAACCGCTACACTACCACACGCACACACGCAGGCACACACACGCACACGTACACACAGCTTCAAATAGAAATATATCCACGAGTGAAACTTACCGGCTTCAGCCCGCTGAGCTATTCACTTATTTCTCAGCGGCAACGTGGCCACAAATGGCAGCGCAACAAAGCGGCTCCTCATCACGTGGGACTTTGTATCGGCCACATGAACACGTTGAGATACGAGTGGCCCACAATCCAGACCGCTGGTCTCCCACGTGCCCACCCTGACCCATTGCTAAGGCCGCAATGCTGAGATGGCGTCCACGCGATGCGTCAACGCGGAGCTAGTTTGGCGTTGTGCTTCACATTGTGTGCGTGCCCGTGTTTGTTCGCCACAACGAGGCCACTGGCGTTCTACCCGTGCATTCTACAGTTGTCCTGCACGGTATCCACGCCGCAGCCTGCGACACCACCGCCTTTCACCGCCACAACTAAGTGATTATATCTCGACCTTCCCTGAGTCGCAAAACCGGCATCATATAAAATCTGTATTTACCCACGTGTACACGTATACACACACGATACAAATGTCATCCTGAACTTAAAGTGTTCACCCTTATCGTGACCTGTGACCCCACACCGCCGTGCGCACAGACCTCAACGCGCTGGACTGGAGCGTGGACAACGTGGTGTGCATGGCGCTGGGCCGCCTGGGGACGTTCCTGTGGGACGCGGCAACGGGGACTGTGACCCAGCACATGGAGGCCTGCAACGAGGTACTGCAACACAAATACAAAGTTCCCCCCCCCCCCATGTAGCCTTCACATACTTGTGGGGCAAGAGCTGTTAGAGAACACTGGCATGGCACACCAGGGGGGGGGCGGGTGACCAGCACCAGACTTGGCCGCCTTTGTCTCCCCGTGGGTGATGAGAACCAGGTGCTCATTGGATGTGGAGTCCACTTAGGGGAGGAGGCGCACGATTGGTTCAGACAATTGTCACTTGTCTTCGTTTGGAGCTTTCGTGACTGCAGGAATTACTCTTTGGTTCACCACGCATCGTCCTCCCCATTGACATGCTCATTTTTTCTCTAACCCCCTCCCTCTCTCCGCCCCCGCCCCCCCCTCTCTCTATTTAAGGCCTCGTCACAGAGACGTTCTCTCTCTGTGTGCCGATGTGTGTTGCCCTCTCTCTATGTATCTTGGTGATATCTGTCTGCTAATATGTCTGTCTATAGTTTTCTGGTTAGATTTTTGTTGCTATTTCTTTTGTACCTGATGACGGCGATTGCTTGTGTTGCAATCGAAACGTCGTATGCTATTATTTAATTTATTATTTTATCTTTACACGTGACTTTAGCGAAAGAACCAAAGAGTAATTGTCACTTGTGTTAACGGCGAGCGGGAATCGGACTTGGGTCGCCCGCTGGGTTTATCACGCAGCCCGCCAATCGCTGCACGACCAGACACGCGGAGACGCTGGCATGCAGACACGCACCGACGAATGGAGAACATGCTTTGGTTCTTTCGGTAAAGTCACGTATAAAGATAAAATAATAAAATAAATTAAATACTAGCATACGACGTTTCGATTGCAACACAATCAATCGTCATCAGGTATAAATTAAATAGAAACACAAATCTAGTATACTTTGAAATGTAATGTAATACAACAGAGAGTCGGATAACATAACAGTCAACACCCCACCTGGTTGATTACGTTCTTCCTGAGAATGCTAAATTTGAGAGAGAGATAAAACACAGAACCAGAGACATCTAGACAGACATATAAGCAGACAGATATCACAGAGATACACAGAGAGAGACACACAGAGCGAGACACACAGAGCGAGACACACAGAGCGAGACACAGAGAGAGAGACACAGAGAGAGACACACAGAAACACCCACAGAGAGAGACACACAACATAGACACACAGACAGACATATAAGTAGAGACAGATATCACAGAGATACATAGAGAGAGACAACACAGAGACACACACAGAGAGAGACACACAACATAGACACACACACAGACATATAAGTAGAGACAGATATCACAGAGATACATAGAGAGAGACAACACAGAGACACACACAGAGAGAGACACACAACATAGACACACACACAGACATAAGTAGACAGATATCACAGAGATACATAGAGAGAGACAACACAGAGACACACAGAGACACACACAGATAGAGACACACAACATAGACACACAGACAGACATATAAGTAGAGACAGATATCACAGAGACACGTAGAGAGAGACAACACAGAGACACACAGAGACACACAACATAGACACACAGACAGACATATAAGTAGAGACAGATATCACAGAGACACGTAGAGAGAGACAACACAGAGACACACAGAGACACACAACATAGACACACAGACAGACATATAAGTAGACAGATATCACAGAGACACGTAGAGAGAACAGGCTCGTTTGTGGATGCATGGGGATACGGGGGGGGGGCAGTGTTGTTGTGTTCTTGTGCAAAGCCGGCGGAGTGCCGTGAAGCAGCACACGCACGCCGGCAGCTTGAGCGTGAGAGATGCGTGTACACCGTGTGTCTCTGCCCGTGTCAGATGGAGGGGCGGTACTACCCCTCGTCCGTCTCGTGGGTACCAACCAGCGGCAACTTCCTCGCCATAGGAACCAGCTTCAACACCGTGCAGGTAATGAGCACAGCATTCTGGGGTACGGGGTGGAGAGCAGAGGATTCTGGGATATTTCAAGGAGCAGGGCATTGTGGAAGGCGGAGTGTGGAGCGAGTGACCGGTACGGGAGACGGGGTGAATGGGGAACTTGCCAAAAATATAAGACTTCTGGGATAAGGGGTGGAGAGCAGAGGATTCTGGGATATTTCAAGGAGCAGGGCATTGTGGAAGGCGGAGTGTGGAGCGAGTGACCGGCACGGGAGACGGGGTGAATGGGGAACTTGCCAAAAATGTGAGACTTCTGGGGTACGGGTTGGAGAGCAGAGGATTCTGGGAAGTGAGCAGGTGGGCTTTGTATCGGCGCCGTGACTTGTGCGTCCTTGCGTGGGTCTCTATGGTGGTGCGTGTGTGTGTGTGTTTCTATGGTGGTGCGTGTGTGCATGTGTAAGTGTGTGTACGTGTGTGTACGTGTACGTGTGTGTGTGTGTACGTGTGTGTGTGTACGTGTGTGTGTGTGTGTACGTGTGTGTGTGTGTGTGTAGTGTGTGTGTACGTGTGTGTGTACGTGTGTGTGTACGTGTGTGTGTGTACGTGTGTGTGTGTACGTGTGTGTGTGTACGTGTGTGTGTGTGTACGTGTGTGTGTGTACGTGTGTGTGTGTGTGTACGTGTGTGTGTGTGTTTGCACGCGCAGATCTGGGACGTGGAGCGCCGCAAGCGTCTCAGGAGCCTGTCGGGTCACGTGGGGCGTGTGAGCTCCCTGTCCTGGAACGGACACCTCCTGGCAAGGCAAGTGCTTGGGCGCACACCGCACACTTTGCCGTGGTGAGCGCTGCGGTGAACGCCGGCGTCGTGGTGACGGCTTTGGCTCTCGACTTGGGTGAGATCCAGCACCTCGGTGTGCGGGTGGAGACACGCTGCATCGCCGTTCCTTACTCTTAGGTTTTTTGGGTAAAGTCACTTAAATAGACACTCCAAGCCTGGGGTGTGTCATTCAGACGCTGTCTTCTCGACAGACCTGTTTTTTCATCTGAGGACGGCTGCTTGCGTTGTGGCCGAAACGTCGTGAGAATTGTTTTATTATGTTTTATTTTTATTATTTTATTACTTCCCTTCTACGTGACTTTACCGAAAGAACCAAGAAGATAAAGTCACGTAAGTAAAAAATTATAATAAAATAAAATAATAATAAATGAAAATAAATAAAATATTTTTTTCACAATATTTTCACCGACGTGGCTTTACCGAGAAAACCTACGAGTATGAATCCTTGCAGTCACGACAGCTTCACATCTAGAATCACTGCCGTTCCTTGTTGTTGTTTGTTTTTGTCGTCAACTCTGCGGTCGCGGCGGCTGCTGCTGCAGTGGGTCCCGCTCGGGAGAGATCCGCCAGGACGACGTGCGGGTGGCGCGGCATCACGTGGCCTCGCTGAGCGGCCACGCGCGGGAGGTGTGCGGCCTGGCCTGGTCCCCCGGCGGACGCCTGCTCGCCAGCGGAGGCGACGACAACAGGCTCCTCGTGTGGGCCAGCGGCAGCACGTCCCCGGCACCCCTCCACTCCCTCAAGGAGCATACGGCCGCCGTGAAGGCAGGGACGCGCACGCACGCACGCGGTGGTGACACCACGCACGCGGCGGTGACACCACGCACACGGTGACACCACGCACACGGTGACACCACGCACACGGTGACACCACACACACAGTGACACCACGCACACAGTGACACCACGCACACAGTGACACCACACACACAGTGACACCACGCACACAGTGACACCACACACACGGTGACACCACACACACAGTGACACCACACACACGGTGACACCACGCACACAGTGACACCACGCACACAGTGACACCACACACACAGTGACACCACGCACACAGTGACACCACACACACGGTGACACCACGCACACAGTGACACCACGCACACAGTGACACCACACACACAGTGACACCACGCACACAGTGACACCACGCACACAGTGACACCACGCACACGGTGACACCACGCACACGGTGACACCACGCACACAGTGACACCACACACACGGTGACACCACGCACACAGTGACACCACGCACACAGTGACACCACGCACACAGTGACACCACGCACACAGTGACACCACGCACACAGTGACACCACGCACACAGTGACACCACGCACACGGTGACACCACGCACACAGTGACACCACACACACAGTGACACCACACACACAGTGACACCACGCACACAGTGACACCACACACACAGTGACACCACGCACACAGTGACACCACGCACGCAGTGACACCACGCACACAGTGACACCACGCACACAGTGACACCACACACGCACGCGGTGGTGACACCACGCACGCACGACGGACGCGTCGAGCCGGTCGCTGTAACGGCCGCCGAGTAGCGGAGACGTCGTTCGTCTGGAAAAAAAAACCAAAATGGCGCAGAAACGTATAGAAAGCACAGATTGGACCTTGTGCAGTTTGCAGGTCACGTGGAGTGTTGGAGGCTTGCTGGACAGGTCCGAGGGGTTACGGGTTAACTTAGAACTGGAGGATGGCTCAGCTGCCCTCCCTCCCGCCCCCACCGCTTGGGCCGGCGTGCCACGTTGTGCCCGCCGAGCCGCGCGACGCACACCGACACGCGACCTCCATGCGGCTCGTGAGCGCTCGATTCCCGGCCACGGCTAACGCCGCTCGCCTTCCACGCCGACCTGCCGCGGTGTCTGAACACCCATCGGCAACGGGGGGACTAAGGCGGCGGCGGCGGGCGGCGCGATGTGCCGTGCTCGAGCCAGTCGGCGTGCGGCGTTGGCACCGGCCTCAGCGATCCGAGAGGGCGAATGAAGAGTGTCTGTCCGCGTCGTTGTGCGTCTCCTCGTGTGCAGGCGCTCGCGTGGTGCCCCTGGCAGGCGAGTTTGCTGGCGAGCGGAGGTGGAAGGAACGACCACCACATCCGCCTGTGGAATGTCAACACGGGAGTCTGCTCCAAAGCAGTGGACGTTGAGTCTCAGGCACGGACACGCACACACGGGGGGGGGGCGGGGGGGCGAGAATGGGGGGCGCGAGACGCAATAGCGGCATCTCGGTGCCGTGAGCGTTGCGTGCAGTGATGGGTTTTTACCCTTTGATCTGGTACAGGAACTGACAGCATGTTTGCAATAACCACAACACAAGCAGGCAAAATGCAAACAGAAATTAACAACTCTGATGATGATATGCACTGTCCTTGAAGTTGATTGGTCCACACCCGAGACAGCTTTTCTTAGAACCTAGTCTTCATTGGTGTTGGACCAGATGACGCCAAAAGGCGTACAACTCAAAAACATGATGCCTTGTATACAACTCAAAGACAGCGCACTATCAGAGTATTGAGAGCTCGGGGTAAGCATTTACACTATGAGACGTCTCCTTTGCCAGTGGCAAAATATAGTTTCTTTTAGTTTGCATTGTGACTGCTTGTGTTGTGGTTATTGCAAACAAGATGCCTTGTATAAAGGTGTCAGTTTTTGCACCAGTTGACGGGGTAAAACCCCATCACTATATTTTGCCACTGGTAAAGGAGATGTCTCATAGTGTAAATGCTTCACCCCGAGCTCTCATACTCTGATAGTGCACTGTGTTTGAGTTGTACGCCTTTTGGCGTCATCTGGTCCAACACCAATGGAGACTAGGCTCTAAGAAAAGCTGTCTCGGGTGTGGACCAATCAACTTCAAGGACAGTGCATATCATTACCATCATGAGAGTTGTTTCTTTTAGTTTGCATTTTGACTGTTTGTGTTGTGGTTATTGCAAGCATGATGCCTTGTATCAAGGTGTCAGTTGAAAGTGTAAAACCCCATCACTATATTGTGCCACTGGTAAAGGAGATGTCTTGCAGTGTAGACGTTGCGTGTCTCGCGCACGGAGACACGTACAGAGACGCGTGCTCACGACACACACACAGACGTGTGCTCATGACACACACACAGAGACGCGTGCTCACGACACGCACACAGACGCGTGTTCACGACACACACAGAGACGCGTGTTCACGACACACACACAGAGACGCGTGCTCACGACACGCACACAGAGACGTGTGCTCACGACACACACAGAGACGCGTGCTCACGACACGCACACAGAGACGCGTGCTCACGACACGCACACAGAGACGCGTGCTCACGACACACACACAGACGTGTGCTCACGACACACACAGAGACGCGTGCTCACGACACGCACACAGAGACGCGTGTTCACGACACACACAGAGACGCGTGTTCACGACACACACACAGAGACGCGTGTTCACGACACACACAGAGACGCGTGCTCACGACACACACAGAGACGCGTGTTCACGACACACACAGAGACGCGTGCTCACGACACACACAGAGACGCGTGCTCACGACACACACAGAGACGCGTGTTCACGACACACACAGAGACGCGTGTTCACGACACACACAGAGACGCGTGCTCACGACACGCACACAGAGACGCGTGCTCACGACACACACAGAGACGCGTGCTCACGACACACACAGAGACGCGTGTTCACGACACACACAGAGACGCGTGCTCACGACACGCACAGAGACGCGTGTTCACGACACACACAGAGACGCGTGTTCACGACACACACAGAGACGCGTGTTCACGACACACACACAGAGACGCGTGCTCACGACACACACAGAGACGCGTGCTCACGACACACACAGAGACGCGTGCTCACGACACACACAGAGACGCGTGCTCACGACACGCACACAGAGACGCGTGCTCACGACACACACAGAGACGCGTGCTCACGACACACACAGAGACGCGTGCTCACGACACACACAGAGACGTGTGCTCACGACACACACAGAGACGCGTGCTCACGACACACACAGACGCGTGCTCACGACACACACAGAGACGCGTGCTCACGACACACACAGAGACGCGTGCTCACGACACACACAGAGACGTGTGCTCACGACACACACAGACGTGTGCTCACGACACACACAGACGTGTGCTCACGACACACACAGACGTGTGCTCACGACACACAGAGACGCGTGCTCACGACACACACAGAGACGCGTGCTCACGACACACACACAGAGACGCGTGTTCACGACACACACACAGAGACGCGTGCTCACGACACACACAGAGACGTGTGCTCACGACACACAGAGACGCGTGCTCACGACACACACAGAGACGCGTGCTCACGACACACACAGAGACGCGTGCTCACGACACACACACAGAGACGCGTGTTCACGACACACACAGAGACGCGTGCTCACGACACACACAGAGACGCGTGTCACGACACACACAGAGACGCGTGTTCACGACACACACAGAGACGCGTGCTCACGACACACACAGAGACGCGTGTTCACGACACACACAGAGACGCGTGTTCACGACACACACACAGAGACGCGTGTTCACGACACACACAGAGACGCGTGTTCACGACACACACAGAGACGCGTGCTCACGACACACACAGAGACGCGTGTTCACGACACACACAGAGACGCGTGTTCACGACACACACAGAGACGCGTGCTCACGACACACACAGAGACGCGTGTTCACGACACACACAGAGACGCGTGCTCACGACACACACAGAGACGCGTGTTCACGACACGCACAGAGACGCGTGTTCACGACACACACAGAGACGCGTGCTCACGACACACACAGAGACGCGTGCTTCACGACACACACAGAGACGCGTGCTTCACGACACACACAGAGACGCGTGCTCACGACACACACAGAGACGCGTGTTCACGACACACACAGAGACGCGTGCTCACGACACACACAGAGACGCGTGCTCACGACACACACAGAGACGCGTGCTCACGACACACACAGAGACGCGTGCTCACGACACACACAGAGACGCGTGCTCACGACACACACAGAGACGCTGTTCACGACACACACAGAGACGCGTGCTCACGACACACACACAGACGTGTCTCACGACACACACAGAGACGCGTGCTCACGACACACACAGACGTGTGCTCACGACACACACAGAGACGTGTGCTCACGACACACACAGAGACGTGTGCTCACGACACACACAGAGACGTGTGCTCACGACACACACAGAGACGTGTGCTCACGACACACACAGAGACCGTGCTCACGACACACACAGAGACGCGTGCTCACGACACACACAGAGACACGTGCTCACGACACACACAGAGACGCGTGCTCACGACACACACAGAGACGCGTGCTCACGACACACACA
This sequence comes from Lethenteron reissneri, assembly GCF_015708825.2. Classification (NCBI taxonomy): domain Eukaryota; kingdom Metazoa; phylum Chordata; class Hyperoartia; order Petromyzontiformes; family Petromyzontidae; genus Lethenteron; species Lethenteron reissneri. The sequence continues at coordinate 136,749 of NW_026891105.1, forward strand.
GAGACGTGCTCACGACACACACAGAGACGCGTGCTCACGACACACAGACGCGTGCTCACGACACACACAGAGACGCGTGCTCACGACACACACAGAGACGCGTGCTCACGACACACACAGAGACGCGTGCTCACGACACACACAGAGACGTGCTCACGACACACACAGAGACGCGTGCTCACGACACACACAGAGACGTGCTCACGACACACACACAGACGCGTGCTCACGACACACACAGAGACGCGTGCTCACGACACACACAGAGACGCGTGCTCACGACACACACACAGAGACGCGTGTCACGACACACACAGAGACGCGTGCTCACGACACACACAGAGACGCGTGCTCACGACACACAGAGACGCGTGCTCACGACACACACACAGACGCGTGCTCACGACACACACAGAGACGCGTGTCACGACACACACACAGAGACGCGTGCTCACGACACACACAGAGACGCGTGCTCACGACACACACAGAGACGCGTGCTCACGACACACACAGAGACGCTGCTCACGACACACACAGACGCGTGTTCACGACACACACAGAGACGCGTGTTCACGACACACACAGAGACGCGTGCTCACGACACACACAGAGACGCGTGTTCACGACACACACAGACGCGTGTTCACGACACACACAGAGACGTGCTCACGACACACACAGAGACGCGTGTTCACGACACACACAGAGACGCGTGCTCACGACACACACAGAGACGCGTGTTCACGACACACACAGAGACCGTGCTCACGACACACACAGAGACGCGTGTCACGACACACACAGAGACGCGTGCTCACGACACACACAGAGACGCGTGCTCACGACACACACAGAGACGCGTGTTCACGACACACACAGAGACGCGTGCTCACGACACACACAGACGCGTGTTCACGACACACACACAGAGACGCGTGCTCACGACACACACAGACGTGCTCACGACACACACAGAGACGTGCTCACGACACACAGAGACGCGTGTCACGACACACACAGAGACCGTGCTCACGACACACACAGAGACGCGTGCTCACGACACACACAGAGACGTTCACGACACACACAGAGACCGTGCTCACGACACACACAGAGACGCGTGCTCACGACACACACAGAGACGCGTGTTCACGACACACACAGAGACGCGTGCTCACGACACACACAGAGCGTGCTCACGACACACACAGAGACGCGTGTTCACGACACACACAGAGACGCGTGCTCACGACACACACAGAGACGCGTGCTCACGACACACACACAGAGACGCGTGCTCACGACACACACAGAGACGCGTGTTCACGACACACACAGAGACGCGTGCTCACGACACACACAGAGACGCGTGCTCACGACACACACAGAGACGCGTGCTCACGACACACACAGAGACGCGTGTCACGACACACACAGAGACGCGTGCTCACACACACACAGACGCGTGCTCACGACACACACAGAGACGCGTGCTCACGACACACACAGAGACGCGTGTCACGACACACACAGAGACGCGTGTCACGACACACACAGAGACGCGTGCTCACGACACACACAGAGACGCGTGCTCACGACACACACAGAGACGCGTGCTCACGACACACACAGACGCGTGCTCACGACACACACAGAGACGCGTGCTCACGACACACACAGAGACGCGTGCCACCACACAGAGACGCGTGTCACACACACACAGAGACGCGTGTTCACGACACACACAGAGACGCGTGCTCACGACACACACAGAGACGCGTGTTCACGACACACACAGAGACGCGTGCTCACGACACACACACAGAGACGCGTGTTCACGACACACACAGAGACGCGTGCTCACGACACCACAGAGACGCGTGTCACGACACACACAGAGACGCGTGCTCACGACACACACAGAGACGCGTGCTTCACGACACACACAGAGACGCGTGTACGACACACACAGAGACCGTGTTCACGACACACACAGAGACGCGTGCTCACGACACACACAGAGACGCGTGCTCACGACACACACAGAGACGCGTGTTCACGACACACACAGAGACGCGCTCACGACACCACAGAGACGCGTGTTCACGACACACACAGAGACGCGTGCTCACGACACCACAGAGACGCGTGCTCACGACACACCAGAGACGCGTGTTCACGACACACACAGAGACGCGTGCTCACGACACCACAGAGACGCGTGCTCACGACACACACAGACGTGTGCTCACGACACACACAGAGACGCGTGCTCACGACACACACAGAGACGTGTTCACGACACACAGAGACGCGTGTTCACGACACACACAGAGACGCGTGCTCACGACACACCAGAGACGCGTGTTCACGACACACACAGAGACGCGTGCTCACGACACCACAGAGACGTGTCACGACACACCACAGACGCGTGTCACGACACACACAGAGACGCGTGCTCACGACACACACAGACGCGTGCTCACGACACACACAGAGACGCGTGCACGACACACACAGAGACGCGTGCTCACGACACACACAGAGACGCGTGCTCACGACACCCACAGAGACGCGTGTTCACGACACACACAGAGACGCGTTCACGACACACACAGAGACGCGTGCTCACGACACACACCAGAGACGCTGCTCACGACACACACAGACGCGTGTTCACGACACACACAGACGCGTGCTCACGACACCACAGAGACGCGTGTCACGACACCACAGAGACGCGTGTTCACGACACACACAGAGACGCGTGCTCACGACACACACAGAGACGCGTGCTCACGACACACACAGAGACGCGTGCTCACGACACACACAGACGCGTGTTCACGACACACACAGAGACGCGTGCTCACGACACACACAGAGACCGTGTCACGACACCACAGAGACGCGTGTTCACGACAGACACAGAGACGCGTGCTCACACACACCAGAGACGCGTGCTCACGACACACACAGAGACGCGTGCTCACGACACACACAGAGACGCGTGCTCACGACACACACAGAGACGCGTGCTCACGACACACACAGAGACGCGTGTTCACGACACACACAGAGACGCGTGCTCACGACACACACAGAGACGCGTGCTCACGACACACACAGAGACGCGTGCTCACACACACACAGAGACGCGTGCTCACGACACACACAGACGCGTGCTCACGACACCACAGACTGCTCACGACACACACAGAGACGTGTGCTCACGACACACACAGAGACGCGTGCTCACGACACACACAGAGACGTGCTCACGACACACACAGACGCGTGCTCACGACACACACAGAGACGCGTGCTCACGACACACACAGAGACGCGTGCTCACGACACACACAGAGACGCGTGTTCACGACACACACAGACGCGTGCTCACGACACACAGAGACGCGTGCTCACGACACACACAGAGACGTGTGCTCACGACACACACAGAGACGCGTGCTCACGACACACACACAGACGTGTGCTCACGACACACACAGAGACGCGTGCTCACGACACACAGAGACGCGTGCTCACGACACACACAGAGACGCGTGCTCACGACACACACAGAGACGCGTGTTCACGACACACACACAGACGCGTGTTCACGACACACACACAGAGACGCGTGTTCACGACACACACAGAGACGCGTGCTCACGACACACACAGAGACGCGTGCTCACGACACACACAGAGACGCGTGCTCACGACACACACAGAGACGCGTGCTCACGACACCACGAGACGCGTGTCACGACACCACAGAGACGCGTGCTCACGACACACAGAGACGCGTGCTCACGACACACAGAGACGCGTGCTCACGACACACACAGAGACGCGTGCTCACGACACCACAGAGACGCGTGCTCACGACACACACAGAGACGCGTGTTCACGACACACACAGAGACGCGTGCTCACGACACACAGAGACGCGTGCTCACGACACACACAGAGACGCGTGTTCACGACACACACAGAGACGCGTGCTCACGACACACAAGACTGTTCACGACACACACAGAGACGCGTGCTCACGACACACACAGAGACGCGTGCTCACGACACACACAGAGACGCGTGCTCACGACACCACAGAGACGCGTGCTCACGACACCACAGAGACGCGTGTCACGACACACACAGAGACGCGTGTCACGACACACACAGAGACGCGTGCTCACGACACCACAGAGACGCGTGTTCACGACACACACAGAGACGCGTGCTCACGACACACACAGAGACGCGTGCTCACGACACACACAGAGACGCGTGCTCACGACACACACAGAGACGCGTGCTCACGACACACACAGAGACGCGTGCTCACGACACACACAGAGACGCGTGTTCACGACACACACAGAGACGCGTGCTCACGACACACACAGAGACGCGTGCTCACGACACACACAGAGACGCGTGCTCACGACACACACAGAGACGCGTGCTCACGACACACACAGAGACGCGTGTTCACGACACACACAGACGCGTGCTCACGACACACAGAGACGCGTGCTCACGACACCACAGAGACGCGTGTCACGACACACACAGAGACGCGTGTTCACGACACACACAGAGACGCGTGCTCACGACACACACAGAGACCGTGCTCACGACACACACAGAGACGCGTGCTCACGACACACACAGAGACGCGTGTCACGACACACACAGAGACGCGTGCTCACGACACACACAAGACGCGTGCTCACGACACACACAGAGACGCGTGTCACGACACACACAGAGACGCTGCTCACGACACCACACAGAGACGCGTGTCACGACACACACAGAGACGCGTGCTCACGACACACACGAGACGCGTGCTCACGACACACAGACGCGTGCTCACGACACACACAGAGACGCGTGCTCACGACACACACAGACGCGCTCACGACACACACAGAGACGCGTGCTCACGACACACACAGAGACGTGTCTCACGACACACAGACGTGCTCACGACACACACAGAGACGCGTGCTCACGACACACACAGAGACGCGTGCTCACGACACACACAGAGACGCGTGTCACGACACACACAGAGACGCGTGCTCACGACACACACAGAGACGTGCTCACACACACACACAGAGACGCGTGCTCACGACACACACAGAGACGTGCTCACGACACACACAGACGCGTGCTCACGACACACACAGAGACGCGTGCTCACGACACACACAGACGCGTGCTCACGACACACACAGAGACGTGCTCACGACACACACAGAGACGCGTGTCACGACACACACAGAGACGCGTGCTCACGACACACACAGAGACGCGTGCTCACGACACACACAGAGACGCGTGCTCACGACACACACAGAGACGCGTGCTCACGACACACACAGAGACGCGTGTTCACGACACACACAGAGACGCTGCACACACACACAGAGACGCGTGCTCACGACACACACAGAGACGCGTGTTCACGACACACACAGAACGCGTGCTCACGACACACACAGAGACGCGTGTCACGACACACACAGAGACGCGTGTCACGACACACACAGAGACGCGTGCTCACGACACACACAGAGACCGTTCTCACGACACACACAGAGACGCGTGCTCACGACACCACAGAGACGCGCTCACGACACACACGAGACGCGTGTCACGACACACCACAGAGACGCTGTTCACGACACACACAGAGACGCGTGTTCACGACACACACAGAGACGCGTGCTCACGACACACACAGAGACGCGTGTTCACGACACACAGACGCGTGTCACGACACCACAGAGACGCGTGCTCACGACACACACAGAGACGCGTGTCACGACACACACAAGACGCGTGTTCACGACACACACAGAGACGCGTGTTCACGACACACACAAGACGCGTGTCACGACACACACAGAGACGCGTGCTCACGACACACACAGAGACGCGTGCTCACGACACACACAGAGACGCGTGTCACGACACACACAGAGACGCGTGCTCCCGACACCACAGAGACGCGTGTTCACGACACACACAGAGACGTGTTCACGACACACACAGAGACGCGTGTCACGACACACACGAGACGCGTGCTCACGACACACACAGAGACGCGTGCTCACGACACACACAGAGACGCGTGCTCACGACACACACAGAGACGCGTGCTCACGACACACACACAGAACGCTGCTCACGACACACACAGACGCGTGTTCACGACACACACAGAGACGTGCTCACGACACACACAGACGTGTGCTCACGACACACACAGACGTGTGCTCACGACACACACAGAGACGCGTGCTCACGACACACACAGAGACGCGTGTTCACGACACACACAGAGACGCGTGCTCACGACACACACAGAGACGCGTGTCACGACACACACAGAGACGCGTGCTCACGACACACAGAGACGTGTCACGACACACACAGACGCGTGCTCACGACACCACAGAGACGCGTGCTCACGACACACACAGAGACGCGTGCTCACGACCACACGAGACGCGTGCTCACGACACACACAGAGACGCTCACGACACACAGACGCGTGCTCACGACCACACAGAGACGCGTGCTCACGACACACACAAGACGTGCTCACGACACACACAGACGCGTGCTCACGACACACACAGAGACGCGTGCTCACGACACACACAAGACGCGTGTTCACGACACACACACAGAACGCGTGCTCACGACACACACAGAGACGCGTGTTCACGACACACACAGAGACGCGTGCTCACGACACACACAGAGACGCGTGCTCACGACACACACAGACGCGTGCTCACGACACACACACAGACGCGTGTCACGACACACACAGAGACGCGTGCTCACGACACCACAGAGACGCGTGTCACGACACACAGAGACGCGTGCTCACGACACACACAGAGACGCGTGTTCACGACACACACAGAGACGCGTGTCACGACACACACACAGAGACGCGTGTTCACGACACACACAGAGACGCGTGCTCACGACACACACAGAGACGCGTGCTCACGACACACACAGAGACGCGTGTTCACGACACACACACAGAGACGCGTGTCACGACACACACAGAGACGCGTGTTCACGACACACACAGAGACGCGTGCTCACGACACACACAGAGACGTGTGTCACGACACACACAGAGACGCGTGCTCACGACACACACAGAGACGCGTGCTCACGACACCACAGAGACGCGTGCTCACGACACACACAGAGACGCGTGTTCACGACACCACAGAGACGCGTGCTCACGACACACAAGAGACGCGTGCTCACGACACACACGAGACGCGTGTCACGACACACACAGAGACCGTGTCACGACACACACAGAGACGCGTGCTCACGACACACAAGAGACGCGTGTTCACGACACACACAGAGACGCGTGCTCACGACACACACAGAGACGCGTGCTCACGACACACACAGAGACGCGTGTCACGACACACACAGAGACGCTGCTCACGACACACAGAGACGTGCTCACGACACACACAGAGACGTGCTCACGACACACACAGAGACGCGTGCTCACGCACACACAGAGACGCGTGCTCACGACACACACAGAGACGCGTGCTCACGACACACACAGAGACGCGTGCTCACGACACACAAGCGCGTGTTCACGACACACACAAGACGTGTTTCACGACACACACAGAGACGCGTGCTCACGACACCCCACCGAGAGCGTGTTCACGACACCACAGAGACGCGTGCTCACACACCACAGAGACGCTTGCT
>NW_026891106.1:0-17175 GCF_015708825.2 Lethenteron reissneri
AGCGCCTTGACAAATAATTTGCAACCCAGCTTAAAAAGACGATCCAAGCTTGGGGTTCACTCAAACAAGCATGATCTGATGAGTTGATGACTTAATGATGACATCACTCTGCTGCTGCTGCTGCTCTATATAAGATCAGGAGACACAGCAGAGCCTCACCATTCTGGCGAATTGCCCGATGATGATGCTGGATGCAATTACCAGCGAAACGTCGTGCTACTCAAATTGTAAATGTTGTGGTTTCACGCTTCAACACACGGTGGGCTAAAGCAGTGAACTATTTTGTCTTTTGTCAACGTGACACTTTTTTACTGATTGGCCGTGTGGTGGTGGAGGGTTACGACACATTTATAAATAACGCGGCGATCTAAACCCAACAACGTTGATTATGAAGCATGATCTATTTAAACTCTGAGTATGTAACTACCACGAACCGTTTCATATCAAATGTATCGTGTCAAATGCATGCATCTGTTGCCCCAGCAGTTTGTAAACGGTAAACATCGGCTCCAAAAACACACAAACAGGTGCCGAGTATTATTAAACAGACTTGTCTCCTGGTTGCTGCGTAACATTTCCATGGAAACGTCACTGCAGTTCATTTCGTGCGTAATTTACGTTATAAGCAGAACAGAAACTGACCTTCAAGCCAATGAGTGACAGGAGTAGGCTTTGAACTCCTTTTCCATCTGCATGTGCCAGGCTACTCTGGCAAACTTCAAATGGTCCATCCACAAGTAGCGTCACCACCTACAAGTAGAAAAACGCAGAAAAATCATATTTTTTCTTCTGGCAAATGAGGTTCCAATGGTGTAAATGCTTCACCCCGAGCTCTCATACTCTGATGGTGCGTTGTCTTTGAGTTGTGCGCATTTTGGCGTCATCTGGTCCAACACCATGTGAGACTAGGCTCTAAGGAAAGCTGTCTCAGGTGTGGGCCAATCAACTTCAAGGACAGTGCGTACATTATCAGAGTTGTGTTTTTGTTAGCATTCCGACCGCAGGTATTGTGGTCAATGCAAACATGACTCCTTGTAAAAAAGGTGTCAGTTTTGTTGCCAGATAAAAGGGTAAATTTTTTAAATCATATTTTGCGACTGGCAAAGGAGGTTCCAATGGTGACAGAGAAATCGATTACAAAGAGCACACTTGCTACACAAGAACAAGGTCTGTAGGCCGGTGTGATCATTTTAACAAGACGCTCAACTTTTGAATGGGACGTCCTTCAGCTAATTCTAACATTGGGAGCATGGCAGCAGAACAGCCGCTACACCTTGGGCTTGTCCCTGCTGTTGACGATGGTGATGCTCTCTCCCGACGCGTCTATCCCCGCCCGCCCGGCACGGCCCACCATCTGCTTGTACTGGCTTCGGCTTAGGAAGGAATTGCCGATGTAGGGGGAGCGGAGGATCACCCTGAAGGCAGGTGCGTGCGTTGGGGCAGGAGGCACAGGAGACGATCCACAAGTTATCGACGAACAAGAAAAACATTCGAGCGTGGTTGTGACGCATAGCACTCCGATGTGCTTTCGGGTCGTGCCGCTTGTCGTTTGGCACGACGTCCGACATGTCGCCCTACGTGTTGACAGCTTCTTCAAGAACATCATGCCAAACAACACGTGGTACCACCTTAAAAATCATCGGAGACTTTGTGCAAGGTGACCGCGTACTTTTTACCGCGCTATGCCAATGGCTTCTGCGTGGCGAATGAGTATCTAAAATTGAAGGCGCACATCTTTCATTTACACGTTTTAAACGTCTCTGGCGTGCCGATGCCAAAACACTCCCCCAACTCACAACATGATTGATGGCTAACTTCACGGCGGTTATGTACACACGCGCTCAACTTCTTTCGCGCCGTACGTAGCCAGCCGTGCTAATCGGAGGTGCGGCCGACACCGCAATGCACCGACGACCGAGGTGGCGAACCTGCGTGCCGGTAGATTGACGCCGGCCGCCAGCGTGGAGGTGCACGCCAGCAGGCAGAGCGTGCCGCCAAAGTAGGCCTCCTCGATGAGGCGGCGCTCCTCGCCCGTGAGGCCGCCGTGGTGGTAGGCCAGGCCGTAGGGGACCGTGTGCCGCAGCACGGGACACAGCTCCCCGTCGGCCCGCAGCTCGGCGAGCAGCGCATGTTTCTCCTGCGCGGTGACGCAGGAACGTCCTGCGGGCGGTCAGAACGCGCCGGAAAGGGGGCGGTGGTGCCGCTGGTGTTGTCACCTGCGAGCGCTTTCTCCGCTCCAGGCGGCGACGTCGACATCCGCTGTCGACGTCTGCTGTGAAGTCCGTTTGTCAATGTGCTGGGTGGGGGCCAGAGGTCGCAACCGGGTACCCGATACCCGTACCCTGCCCGATACCCGGCTACCCGTACCCGGCCGGGTACGGGTAGCCGTTTGCGACCCTGGTGCAGCCGGGTACGGGTAGGGTACCCATTTGCAACCCTGGTGCGGCCGGGTACAGGTAGGCCGTGAGTCACTGGTGAGTCACCGTTTGTCACTCATTTCGGGTAGGGTACGGGTAGGGAACGGGTACCCGGAACCGGCCAAGTACGGGTAACCATTTGCGACCCTGGTGCGGCCGTGTACGGGTACGGGTCCTCACCGAGATGTGACGGGTCGTTCTCGCGCTGGGAGTGAGCGTTTGCGCGTGCGAGTTGGAAAGTGTGATCGTGGCGAGCGAGGAAGATTGTGGCCGATTCCTCGCACCCTGGACACTCTCTGTACCAGCTACTCCCCTCCGGCAGAAGGCTGCGGTCCATCAGGACCAAACCTCACGTCATAAACACAGTTTCTTCCCATCCGCTGTTGACCTCTTCAGCAAGGCCAAGGGCTTAAAATGAACTTTACACTTTAACATTTCATCTACAAAATTACACCTTGCCATATTTACAACAGGTCACCCTATTTGTATTTTAAGATTGTACATCTTATATTGTATACTTATTCAAAATTTTACATACTTTAGCCCCTTAGTATTAGTTAGACTTTGTCATTTTAGTATAGTTAGACTGTATACCACTTATTTAAGTTTTAAGATTCCTACATGTTGAATGTATGCACCTTCCTGCCATAGTACATTCCTTGTCTGTGCAAACTGTCGTGGCGAATAAAACCCTTTCTTGCCCACAGCCAACACCTGTAGTGGCTCCGTGTGTCAACATCGCCACTGGGGAGACAAAGGTGGTCGGACGTGGTTTTGGCCACCCACCCCCGCGTGCGCCATAACGGTCTACAAAAGTACTTCTCGCTAACAGCACTTGCTCCTACAGTCTGTTAAGGCTATGTGGGGGACTTTTGTCTTTGTGTGCACGTGTGTGCGTGTGTGTGTGCACGTGTGTGTGCGCGTGTGTGTGTGTGTGCGTGTGTGTGTGCGTGTGTGTGCGTGTGTGCGTGTGTGTGCGTGTGTGCGTGTGTGCGTGCGTGTGCGTGCGTGTGGCGTGCGCGTGTGGTGCGTGTGCGCGTGCGTGGGTGTGTGTGGTGTGTGTGTGTGGGGTGGTGTGGTGTGTGTGTGTGCGTGTGTGCGTGTGCGTGTGTGTGTGTGTGCGTGGGTGGTGTGTGTGCGTGTGTGTGTGCGTGTGTGTGTGCGTGTGTGTGCGTGTGTGCACGTGTGTGCGCGTGTGTGCGCGTGTGTGTGTGTGTGTGCGTGTGTGCGTGGTGTGTACGTGTGTGTGCGTGTGCGTGCGTGTGCGTGCGTGTGTGCGTGTGTGTGCGTGTGTGTGCGTGTGTGTGTGCGTGTGCGTGCGTGTGCGGTGCGTGTGTGTGTGCGTGTGCGTGTGTGCGTGTGTGTGCGTGTGTGGTGTGTGTGTGTGTGTGTGTGTGCGTGTGTGTGTGCGTGTGTGTGTGTGTGTGTGTGCGTGTGTGCGCAATTAAACCTTATGGCGGGACCCCGGGGTCCCATAAGCCCCCGGCTCTCGCACAAACTGCGTTGCGACGTCACGTTGTGTCTGTTGAAGACGAACGACACGGCAATCTATTCCTCTAATCAAAGTTTTATTTATGACGACGGCAACTTTGGCAACTGACGGGTGCTCGGTGAAGAACGAGAAGAATGATTTCTGGTGGGTCGCTGCGTTGATGTGCGCGGTGGGACAGAGTCGCCAAAAATATAATTTGTTAATTACGATTTTGACTTCTGTTTATTCGGGACCCCGGGGTCTCATTGCCCCCCTTTCGACTACGACCTAGGACTCAAGGTAAATGAAAATAAAAAAAGTGTTTTTTCTGTTTGTGTTACTTTATTTTTAGTTTTATTTACAATACAGTACTTTTTACAGTACCAAGTGTAAAAGTACAGTATTTCTTATTCATTATGAGTTTAACAATGCTTTCCTTATTGTTGAACTGTAACACATTTCACAACACTGACCTGATGGGCATTTAAATAAGCGCATTATTGTGTTCCGCTCGTAATGAACCGTTAGACTTGCGAACGGGTCTCAGGAATGAATTCGGTTCGTAGCCCAAGAACTGCCCCCTGCAAGGTCACTTTCCCTTGAGGAAAATAACAAAAACAATCTGCACAGATCGGTGTAAACATTTTTAAGAAATGCACAAGAGCCTTCAGGAATTTCCAGTTTAAACAACACGATGCATTTTTTGCATTCGGTATTGAAAGTATAGATTGTATTCAAGCAACTCTCAAAACTCAATTGTGCACGTTAAAGATATTTGACACACCGACGTAAATACATCGAACAACTGCCTTCTAATGTGACATCAAGGAGTAACTCTTGCAAGATGTACGACTGCAATGTAGAGGTACACGTACTTTGCCAGGTACTTGCAGATCATCTCTGCCACATTCTCGCAGTTCTTCTTCGTGGGGCAGAAGACGAGACAGGAGTGAGCGGGGATGACTTCCGTGACCAGAGCCACGATGTGGTCTGGGTCCGTCTTCAGCATTGCGCTTGAGTACTGTCGCCGCAGCACACACAGCAGCCACGACGTAGCACAGGGGCATGTGACCAGCCGACCGCCTTGGGCCACGTACGGAGTGCGTCGTGGTGATAACTGGCCGGTGAGAACCGGGGAATGCGAACGCTCTGCTACCAAACTCTCTGGTTTTTCTGGTAAAGTCACGTGGGGTAAGGGTAAAAAATAAAAAAAGTGAAAACAACTACATTAACACTATGAGACCTCTCTTTTACCAGTGGCAAAATATAGTAGGCTTTTACCCTTTAAACTGGTACAAAACTGACACCTTTATACAAGGCATCATGTTTGCAATAACCACAACACAAGTAGTCAAAAATGCAAACAAAAATAAGCAACTCTGATGACAGTGCATATTATTATCATTATCAAAGTTGCTTATTTTGCTTATTTTTGTTTGCTTTTTTGACTACTTGTGTTGTGGTTATTGCAAACATGATGCCTTGTATAAAGGTGTCAGTTTTGTACCAGTTTAAAAGGGTAAAAACCTACTACTACAGCTACATTAAATCACGACGTTTCGAAGGCTACACAAGCGTCCGTCATCAGGTCTGGCTGCTCCAGCAAAATTCCTGTAGCGTAGGAAGAGAGCTTTGCTACCGTGTGGCCCGCAGGGACCTACCTAGGCGAATGGCAAAGTGGCTCGTTCTTGAACAAGCTTTGACAACCATCACATGTAGCCCATCGTGAAATGTCAATAGACGTAACTGTGCATTTCAGAAAATAATCAATCACGTCATTGTGGAGAGTATCAATAACAAAATCAACAAGCAATGTCTCTTTCGATTTAAAGCTTTCGTGACTGCAGGGATTCTTCTTCTTGGTTCTTTCGGTAAAGTCATCACGTAGAAGGGAAGTATAAAATAATAAAAATAAAACATAATAAAATAATTCTCACGACGTTTCGGCCACAACGCAAGCAGCCGTCCTCAGGTGAAAACCAGGTCAGACGCTGTCTCCCCGACAGACCTGGTCTTCACCTGAGGACGGCTGCTTGCGTTGTGGCCGAAACGTCGTGAGAATTATTGTATAATGTTTTATTTTTACTATTTTATTACTTCCCTTCGACTTGACTTTACCGAAAGAACCAAGAAGAAGAAGCAATGTCTGCTTCCTCTATCCATCTGTCCAGATATATACACAGGTTATTTAAACTTGAAAGCTGTTCAAAAGCTTGTGTGCCTATTTTATTTCCATTGATGTCTGTGCACTCACCTTGTGACTGAGCAGTCGGATAAAACTGAAGCTTTCTTCTGGACACCGAGCCTTGTTGTTTACCTCGTAGATAGAGTCTCCAAGCTTAATGTACTCTCTTAACTGGACCTGTGAGGATCACGGCAGCCATGTAGACTTTTGTAAGAGGTTGAAGACGTGTATCTTTCACACATCAGTTGCGCAACATTTTTATGAAAATTAAACTTTCAATAATAATAATAAGAATGTGATTCTTTTCGATGTAAAGCTTTCGTGACTGCAGGGATTCATCTTCTTGGTTCTTTCGGTAAAGTCACGTAGGATGGAAATAATAAAATAATAAAAATAAAACATTTTAAAATAATTCTCACGACGTTTCGGCCACAACGCAAGCGGCCGTCCTCAGGTGTAGAACAGGTCTGTCGAAAGACAGAGTCTGAATGACACACCCCAGGCTTGGGGCGACTATTTAAGCTGGGATGGAGGGGTGAAGAGCGTCTTGACAAAAAAAAAAACGGCTGCTTGCGTTGTGGCCGAAACGTCGTGAGAATTATTTTATTGTTTTATTTTTATTATTTATTACTTCCCTTCTACGTGACTTTACCGAAAGAACCAAGAAGATGAATGTGATTCCTACCGGTCGAAAATCGTTAGTGTACAACTCCGCATTCAGGAATTTTTGCAAGTCCTTGATGTTGCTCAGAGTGGCACTCATACCGATGACCTGAGTTGTTTCTGCAATAGAATCAAGCGAATGCAACACCACACTGAATCACAGATGGAACTGAATCACCACAACGACGACTGGAAACCCGCAGTAATGTATGATAACTGCAGGGTGAGAACAAACGTACTTGACGCATACTGAACCTTGGCCAGCGTCTGCTCCAGGGTGGCCCCACGGCTGCCACCTTCGCCCAACATGTGCAGCTACAGACCACGCAACAAACCATTAGTACACCATTGGGACCTCATTTGCCAGTAAAACATGATAATTGGTTTTTTACCCTTCTATCTGGCAACAAAACTGACACTTTTTTTACGAGGAGCCATGTTTGCATAGACCACAATACCTGCGGTCGGAATGCAAACAAAAAACACACTCTGATAATGTATGCACTGTCCTTGAAGTTGATTGGCCCACACCGAGACAGCTTTCCTTAGAGCCTAGTCTCACATGGTCCTTGAAGTTGATTGGTCCACACCCGAGACAGCTTTCCTTAGAGCCTAGTCTCACATGGGTTGGACCAGATGACGCCAAAAGGCTCTAAGGAAAGCTGTCTTGGGTGTGGACCAATCAACTTCAAGGACAGTGCATATCATTATCAGAGTTATGTTTTTTGTTTGTATTATGACTGCAGGTATTGTGGTCTATGCAAACATGACGCCTCGTAAAAAATGTGTCAGTTTTGTTGCCAGATAGAAGGGTAAAAAAACTATTATCAAACCATTAGTACGTCGCTGCAAATGAGACTCAACACTACATTGCACTGACGTCACAGCTCGTGCTGCTGCTGCTGGGTGGACTGTTGCATTGTGGGCCTGTGCAAGATGGCGGAGGCTTGGGGATGCCCTCATCCAGAAGTAATTCACGACGGCTGATTATGACGATGATGAACATTAATACGTAACATTTGTAATGACATTTGCAGGATGCCAATTATTCTCTGTAATTAAATAATGAATGCCGCATACCTCATCCACAACGATCAGGCCAATCTCCTTCATGCGCCCTCCTCTAGAAGGGCGTTGACCAGGCTGTGGGCTTTCTCAATGGTGGCGATGTAGAGAGAATTCTTCTTTCGGTGTTTTCGCGGTGGCATGCGCCCCTTGCTTCCCGCGTATTCCTCTATGAAGATTTCAAGCTCCACACCAAACACAGACAGGCTCCGCACCTGTTCGAGCAGCAGCAGCAGCAGTAGTAGCAGCAGTAGTAGTGTGATGCCGCCGCCATGAAGCCGTTCGGCAGGCGCCCAAATCCCGACCTCGCCACCACCAAGCAACGGAGCCAACCCCGCGTCCCCCTCACCTCACCTCACACGAGACACCACCACGCATTTCCCCCCCCCCCCCCCATAGAGCTCCGAGGGGAGGTCACCTGGCCGACCGGTTTTTATCCGAAAAACCCTTATCGGGGTTAACTCTCACGGTTTCCGGCGATCAGGGAATTGGACGACCTCCCCCGTGCTACGTTGCGCCGCGGCGCTGCGACCAGCCTTAATATGGTATGGTCGCGGCATGGGGCATTCGGCCACCGCGGTTGAGGCGCATTTCCCCCCACACACACCCCCACGGGTCGACGGGGCAAGCAGGGGAGGGACGGGACAGCATGAATAGCGGGACCGCAGGAGCTGTTGCGCATAGTCATGGAGGGTTGGGATAATTACGCTTGAGCGCGCAGGCCCCATTGTTAGGAAGGGTAAGGGATTAATTAGGATGTACGCCGCCAACGCCGCTCACTGATTAGCAGATCAAAAGCGCCCGGAACCGCCGTGCGCGGGCTCGAGGTGCGCGAGCCCATTGTTCAGCGCAGCATCCCCTTTGAGGTAGGGAGGATAAATAGAGGGGCGCAGAGGGGAAATCGCTCTCTTACTCCAGCGCCAGGCGACCAGACGCAGCTCGAGCCAGCGACCCGGACGTCCGTGCGACGCACCGAGGCACGCGGTTAGCACAAGGATCAGCGGACCGCCGTGGACACTTAACAGTGAGTAAGAAGGTGAATTAGAATCATAGCAGATAAATGGGGAATAGGTATAGAGGTATCAGCGTAGGCCAGCCTCGTCGACTCACTGATTTAACATCTAGTTCCAGGTAGCGGATAATAAATCATTAATAGCGAAGCGTGGTTCGCGTGATCTTGTCGTGCAGTGTGAGCGCGTGGGTGAGCGTGTACGCAGTGGTTCTGTAGTGCTGCGGCTCGCCTCGGGGGAGCGCTGCGCAGAGCGGTGCGAGAGTAGGTGTCGCGTGTGTTCACTCCGTGTGTGATACAGGTGCACGATCATAACGCGAGTAGTCAGTGTGGAGTTGGAGTGCACGGAGCGGTGTGTGTGTGTGCGTACGTTCGCTCCGTGTGGGTCGCAGGTACGCGATTAGGAAAGGGAGGTATCGTGGTAGCGTAAAGGGGGACATAATACTACGCGGTATCCAACCATGCCTACTACGCGGACCCGCGGGGGAGGGGAATCCTCGGGCGACGGCTCCCACACCATGGGTGAGGAACCTAGCAGCGGTTCGCTCAGCAGCGGGGGGGCGATTGATGAGGTTAGCCCGGCCGTAAGCATCATCGAGGGAGGGATCTCGGGGGCTAGCGACCCCGACAGTAGCAGCAGCAGCAGTAGCAGCGGCGACACATCACAATTGTGTGTCGTGTGGGAATAATTGATGAACCCGAGATTGTACTCTGCATCCGAGTATCTGTTCCTAAGCCAAGACGGAAATATTTCAACGAGACTTCCAAATTCCCGGCTGCCTCAGTTGACTTATCTTGGAGGACTTTACATAGAGACAAAACATAGGCCTCGACACAGAGACGTGGTTTCTCTGTGTGCCTTTGTACGTCTCTCTCTCTCTATGTATCTCTGTGATATCTGTCTGCTTATATGTCTGTCTATATGTCTCTGGTTCTGTTTAATCTCTCTCTCAAATTTAGTATTCTCAGGAAGAACGTAATCAACCAGGTAGGGTGTTGACTGTTATGTTATCCGACTCTCTGTTGTATTACATTACATTTCTAAGTATACTAGATTTGTGTTTCTATTTCATTTATACCTGATGACGATTGCTTGCGTTGCAATTGAAACGTCGTATGCTAGTATTTAATTGATCATTTTCTCTTTATACGTCACTTTACCGAAAGAACCAAAGAGTCATTCGTATAACCGCATTTATGCTGCTGTGTCGGTGTGGAAATGTGCGTGTACAAAAGCGATCGTTACCTTCTCCTGGACGATGGCAACGTAGGGAAGAATGAGCAGAGCGTCCGTTCTCTTGCAGAGCAGCTGCCTCAGCATGAGGATCTCTGCCACGAGCGTCTTGCCGCCACTTGTCGGTAAAGAGTAAATCAGATTCTTCCCTCGTCTCACGGAGTCCAGGGACAAGCAGTCGTGCTGCCAGGCTTTGCGGCGTCATGTGTCGACACAAATATAAAAAGAGAATGATTAAATGCACGGCAGAATCTGAAACACGTGAATGTGTCAATTGTAATTAAATCCTTTATATTAAGTTCGCTTGCGTGCTTGCGTGCTTGCTTGCGCGCTTACGACCGTGCAAATCTTTCGGTCGTTTTTTAACCCACTTCCCGTGATCCAATCGAGCTGACATTTTGCACACAGACTCGTTGTGCGTGACAATTTATTCTCGTTAAATTTTTTTTCCTAACTTTTACACTTTTTAGGAAAAAATAAATTATATTTAATTACCAATTGCTTAATGGTGGCAGGCAATCATCTGACCGATAGGTGGCAGCCATCTCAAGCCAGAGGACGAGAGGACTCTAGCCGCCATGCATATAAAGGATTTATAGTGAAAAACTTTGTTTTTACGGGTTAATTTTTTTTCAAACGGGTGGCTTATTACACGTTAAGAGAACAAAAACGCCGATTAAAATGATTAACTTGCGTGCAGGACGACAAAAATGTTTCAACCATCACCTAATGTGTGAGAAATTGGATTAGGCTTGACAGCTAACATCACGACACTGGTGATGTGTAAACGTTTACAGTACGAATCAAATAAGCAGTGATATGCTGTTATAACAAAAACAAATTGGTAAAATACATTTAGCAAAATTCCACCATGTACTAAAAATTAATTTATCAACCCCCCCTCCCTCTCTGCCCCCCTCACTCTTTGCCCCCCTCTCTCTGTACCCCCCACCCCTCTCTCTCTACCCCCTCTCTATCTAAGGCCTCGACACAGAGGCGTCGTTTCTCTGTGTGCCTATGTGGTGCCACAACGACGGGGCCGCTCTGCCGAACCAGGGAGCCGCCCGGCTTCCCCCACCGCACTGCCCCCCATCACCCGCCCCACATAAGCACACACCCGCACGCATTCCCCCCCCCCCATAGAGCTGGAAGGGAAGGTCACCTGATCGACCGGTTTTTATCCGAGAGACCCTTATCGGGATTAATTCTCACGGTTTCCGGCGATCAGGGAATTGGATGACCTCCCCGTGCTACGTGGCACCGCGGCGCTGCGGCCGGCCTTAATATGGTAGGTCGTGGCGTGGGGCATTCGGCCACCGCGGTTGAGGCGCATTTCCCCCACCCACACTCCCACGGGTCGACGGGGCGAGCAGGGGAGGCACGGGACAGCATGAATAGCGGGGTCACAGGGGCTGTTGCGCATAGTCATGGAGGGTTGGGATAATTGCGCTTGAGCGCGCAAGCCCCATTGGTAGGAAGGGTAAGGGAGTAATTAGGATTTACGCCTTGCACGCAGCACACTGATTAGCATATCAACAGCGCCTGGGGACTGCCGTGCGCGGGCTTGGGGTGCACGAGCCCATTGTTCAGCGCAGCATCCCCTTTGGGAGGTAGGGAGGATAAATAGAGGAGCGCAGAGGGGAAATCGCTCTCTTACTCCAGCGCCAGGCGACCAGACGCAGCTCGAGCCAGCGACCCGGACGTCCGTGCGACGCACCGAGGCACGCGGTTAACACAAGGATCAGCGGACCGCCGTGGACACTTAACAGTGAGTAAGAAGGGGAATTAGAATCATAGCCGATAAATAGGGAATAGGTGCCGGTTTAGTGGAATAGGCCAGCCTCGTCGACTCACTAATTCAACATTAGTTATCAGGTAATAAATCATTAATAGCGAAGCGTGGTCTCGCGTGATCTTGTCGTGCAGTGTGAGCGTGTGGGAACGCGTGTGGTACTGTGTGTGCGTAAGCTCGCAGCGTGCGTAATCGGCGTCCCCCAGGTGCGCGATCATAGCGTAATCGGCTGCGCATTGTTGTACGGTTTATCTCGCGCGCACGGCGGCGGCGACTTTAGTCGTTGTGTCGGCGTGTGCCCCGCTTGCGTGTGCTCGTTACGTGTTATAAGTGTGAACGCGTGTAGTACGGTGTAGGCGTAAGCTCTCGTCGTGCGAAATCGGCGTACCCCAGGTGCGCGATTGTAACGTGAGCGGCCAGCGCGGCGCAGAGAAGCGCAAGAGTGAGTGCCGTACGGAGCTGTGGGTGTGCGCGTACGTAATTAACCATGCCTGCTACGCGGACCCGCGGTGGAGTGGAATCCTCGGGCGACGGCTCCCACCCCATGGGTGAGGAACTTAGCAGCGGTTCGCTTAGCAGGGGGGGCGATTGATGATGCTAGCCCGGCCGTTAACATTATCGAGGGAGAGATCTCGGGGGCTAGCGACCCCCACAAATTGCGCGCACGTAGTGGAGTGGCCACGGCCAAGGAACCTGACGGAGATCAGATCATTTTTGGGGCTCGCCACCTATTATCGTCGATTTGTAAAGGGATTCAGCGAGATTGCACGCCCCCTCACCCAACTCACCTCCCCTAAGCACCCCTACCAGTGGACGGGGGCCTGCCAGACGGCCTTCACCACTCTCAAAGACCACCTCACCCACGCCCCCACCCTCGCTTTCCCCGATTTTACCACCGATTTTATTTTGGACACCGACGCCTGCAGCAGCGGGCTGGGCGCGGTGTTGTCACAGGTACAGGATGGGGCGGAACGAGTCATCGCGTACGCCAGCCGGACCTTGAGTGGGGCCGAGCTGAACTATTGCGTGACCCGCCAAGAGTTGTACGCCGTGATTTTCGCATGCAAACAGTTCCGACCGTATTTGTACGGCAGGAGATGTCGCGTACGCACTGACCATTATGCTCTGCAGTTTCTTCTTACATTCAAGGAGCCGCGGGGGCAGATGGCCCGGTGGTTGGCGCAGTTGCAGGAGTACAACCTGCAAATCGAGTATCGGGCTGGCCGGACGCATGCAAACGCGGACGCCTTGTCGAGGCGACCCACGGTGTACGCCGAGACGAGGGCGGAGGAGGCCTGCCCGTGTTTCACGGGGGACGCTGCCGGCAGGCAACGGACCCCCGAGAGGCCGCGGCCACTGACCCCCCCCCAGCGAGGGAGAGTGCAGTGTGCGCCACAGAAACCCTCACAGGTGGCACTGAGGATCCCGTCGACCGCCCGGCAAGCGCGGGACCCGCGGCTCGGGACCCGATCGGACGGATCCAGGAGGACGTCGGCTGCGCCTTCCCGGGCCTAAACGACGAGCAGCTGAGACAGACCCAGCAGCGAGATCCGGATCTGGCGGCAGTGGAGGCGGCACTGCGGGAGGAAAAGAGCGCCCTACCAGGACCCTGGAGCGGTTTGTATGCCCGGTTGTGTGTGCGGAACGGAGTGGTACGGGAGTTAACCGAGGCCGGCCAGCCGGGGGGCATCTGTGTTCCTGCCCAGGTGCGACCCCAGCTGCTACGGCTGGTGCATGACCACCCACTCGGGGGCCATGATGGGGAACGGCGCACCCGGGAGACCCTGCGTCGCCAGTATCTCTGGCCCAAATTGGCACAAGATGTGGCCGCCTGGGTGCAGGGCTGCCGGGCCTGTCAGCAGTGTGGGCAAAAGCCGGCGAGGTACCAGGTACCCCTGAGGCCGTTCCGAGTCAGTCGGACGAATCAGTTGGTCGGAATCGACCTGCAGGGGCCCTTTCCACGATCCCACCGGGGCAACCGATATATTCTCGTAGCGGTGGAATACTTCACCCGCTACCCCGTGGCGGTGGCTATCCCAGATAAAACAGCCCTTGTAGTGGCCCGGGCCTTCGTGGAAAACTATGTACTTAAGTGCGGGATCCCCGAACGAGTCATTACCGACCAGGGTAGTGAATTCGAGGCCGAATTATTTCAGGCGCTGTGCCGAGAGTTCGGGATCCAGAAGGACCGAACCACGGCGTATCACCCCCAGGCGAACGGGATGGTAGAGAGGATGAACCAGACTCTGGCCGGGAAGCTTAAACGCATGGCGGCCGCGAATCAACAGGACTGGGACGAACACCTTCCCTATGCCCTGTTCGCCTACACCACCGCCGTTCACACCTCTACAGGACAGACCCCGTTCCTAATGATGTTTGGTCGCGAGTCTCGCCTGCCCGCAGATCTGCTGTTCGGTGTTCCTCCGCCGCAACGGGAGGAAGGGAGCCACCCCGTGGAGCACTTGCTGGAGACCCTGCGAGGGGCCAGGGGCCGAGCCTGCCCGCACGGAGAGGCCGCGCACCAGCGGCAAGAGCAGGGCGCCCGACCCCGTATGGAGCCCCCCTTCTACACTGCGGGCTCCGAGGTGTGGCTGTACACTCCCCGCGTCGGTGCCGGACAGGTGGGGAAGCTGACCACCTACTGGCGAGGACCCTGGATTGTGAGACGGCAGATCTCACCATGGACGGTGCTGATTCAGGGAGGAGAGAGGGGCCGGGAGATGGTGGTCAACATCCGCCGACTGAAGCCGTGGCGAGCAGCCCCCGAGGGGGGGAGCCCCGCCGTCCAAGTACCCCGAAACCCCGGGGTCCCCCCACCCCCCGTGCCCGGGGGCCTCGCGCAGTACATGGGCCCCACGGAGCCCCGGGCTCCGAGGGGCCCCGGGCGGGGCCGGGGGCGACGAGGACGGCGACCCTTAAACCCCACCGCCTCTGAGTTTGTTCCCCAGCCCGCAGGTGCCAGAGGCCGAGGGGAGCCGTTGGAATGGAGGAGGAGACCACCGCCGGAGCCCCAGGAGACGGAGCCGCCACCCCCGAGGCCAGCCACAAGGGCCGGGCGAATCCCGCGGACCCCGCGGCGATACCTCGTGGGGGCAACCCAGGCGAGGTGCTCCAGTCAACCCGGGACGGGGACTGGCACCCCGGGGGGCTATGTGGTGCCACAACGACGGGGCCGCTCTGCCGAACCAGGGAGCCGCCCGGCTTCCCCCACCGCACTGCCCCCCATCACCCGCCCCACATAAGCACACACCCGCACGCATTCCCCCCCCCCCATAGAGCTGGAAGGGAAGGTCACCTGATCGACCGGTTTTTATCCGAGAGACCCTTATCGGGATTAATTCTCACGGTTTCCGGCGATCAGGGAATTGGATGACCTCCCCGTGCTACGTGGCACCGCGGCGCTGCGGCCGGCCTTAATATGGTAGGTCGTGGCGTGGGGCATTCGGCCACCGCGGTTGAGGCGCATTTCCCCCCACACACACTCCCACGGGTCGACGGGGCGAGCAGGGGAGGCACGGGACAGCATGAATAGCGGGGTCACAGGGGCTGTTGCGCATAGTCATGGAGGGTTGGGATAATTGCGCTTGAGCGCGCAAGCCCCATTGGTAGGAAGGGTAAGGGAGTAATTAGGATTTACGCCTTGCACGCAGCACACTGATTAGCATATCAACAGCGCCTGGGGACTGCCGTGCGCGGGCTTGGGGTGCACGAGCCCATTGTTCAGCGCAGCATCCCCTTTGGGAGGTAGGGAGGATAAATAGAGGAGCGCAGAGGGGAAATCGCTCTCTTACTCCAGCGCCAGGCGACCAGACGCTCGAGCCAGCGACCCGGACGTCCGTGCGACGCACCGAGGCACGCGGTTAACACAAGGATCAGCGGACCGCCGTGGACACTTAACAGTGAGTAAGAAGGGGAATTAGAATCATAGCCGATAAATAGGGAATAGGTGCCGGTTTAGTGGAATAGGCCAGCCTCGTCGACTCACTAATTCAACATTAGTTATCAGGTAATAAATCATTAATAGCGAAGCGTGGTCTCGCGTGATCTTGTCGTGCAGTGTGAGCGTGTGGGAACGCGTGTGGTACTGTGTGTGCGTAAGCTCGCAGCGTGCGTAATCGGCGTCCCCCAGGTGCGCGATCATAGCGTAATCGGCTGCGCATTGTTGTACGGTTTATCTCGCGCGCACGGCGGCGGCGACTTTAGTCGTTGTGTCGGCGTGTGCCCCGCTTGCGTGTGCTCGTTACGTGTTATAAGTGTGAACGCGTGTAGTACGGTGTAGGCGTAAGCTCGTCGTGCGAAATCGGCGTACCCCAGGTGCGCGATTGTAACGTGAGCGGCCAGCGCGGCGCAGAGAAGCGCAAGAGTGAGTGCCGTACGGAGCTGTGTGTGTGGGTGTGCGCGTACGTAATTAACCATGCCTGCTACGCGGACCCGCGGTGGAGTGGAATCCTCGGGCGACGGCTCCCACCCCATGGGTGAGGAACTTAGCAGCGGTTCGCTTAGCAGCGGGGGGGCGATTGATGATGCTAGCCCGGCCGTTAACATTATCGAGGGAGGGATCTCGGGGGCTAGCGACCCCACACCTATGTTGTGTCTCTCTGTGTCTCTGTGTTGTCTCTCTTGCTTATTGTCTGTCTGTGTGTCTATATTGTGTGTCTCTGTGTCTGTGTGCCTATGTTGTTTGTCTCTCTCTGCTTATGTGTCTGTCTGTGTGTCTCCTGTTCTGTTTAATCTCTCTCTTAAATTTAGCAATCTTTGGAAGAGCGTAATCAATCCAGGTAGGGTGTTGACCGTTATGTTAGCCGACTATCTGTGTTGTATTGCATTATATTTCTAAGTTTACTAGGCTTTGTTTTCTCTTTCATTTGTACCTGATGACGATTGCTTGTGTTGCAATCGAAATGTCGTTTGCTAGTATTTAATTCATTATTTTCTCTTTCTACGTGACTTTACCGAAAGAACCAAAGAGTAAGTCCGCCAAATACTATTCAATTACCATTTCTCCCACGAGAGAAAAAAAAAGATATGTTGGCATGAAAAAAAACCGAGAGACAGTTTCGCGTAAATATCCGAGTGTAAAAAACAGCACACATTACCGTAGAGCTCTTTAATGCCACGCTGTTGTTGCAGAAGGCTGTGCACCTTCGTGGGAAGCCCATAGAAAGGCCCAATCTCAAACTGGCTGTCATCAGCACAAGTCTCCGTGGCGATCTGCCTCTCGTGCGACAGCGCAGACTCCTGCAGGTGCCTGGTGCGCGAGACCACGCGGGTAGCTGCCGCCCACGCGTTTGCCACGAGCGTTTTCTTGATGCGATCTTATGCTCGTGCCCTTGTTGGCT